>NW_019385016.1:404217-482004 GCF_000671375.1 Centruroides sculpturatus | reverse complement strand
GTTGCAAGATTTTTCTAGCACTCGAACAGGAAATTAAGGGTATCAGGAATGGAGTTCAATATTCAATTATAATTTCTAAAAGTTCTGAAAAAGGAAAAAAGCTTTATTTTGGGGGTAGGGATGAGTTGTTTATAATTTGTAAATGAAACTTTTACTCGTTATTGGAAAGTCTGATTACACTCTATATAAGACATCATCCCCTCTATCTCCTCACCTTGATCTATAATTTCCAAAGTATAAGAGCATTAATGCCCTATATAGGGACACGTCAGCTGGGCGACAGCGAGTGGGCGATGAACAGCTGGGCACGAAATAAAAGATGAACAATAGACAAAATACAATTTCTTGTTTTCTTTTATAAAAATTACCATTACAGTCGACCCCCCTATAACACGGGTTCCTATAGTTCGGATTCCTATATGACGGCGAAAAATTGCGACGGTATCCGTACAAACATGGTAAAAAAAACTCCTATAATTCGGTAAAACGTCATCGGGCAGCCGAACTACTTTCCGCCGTTTAGCGCCACGCTACAGAGAGTTTAGGCGAGTAAGTTGAGTTTATTATCGTCTGTACAGTATGTAAATTAGGTACCGTAAGTCTAATACAGTACTAATTTTATACATTTCTTGTGAAAGAAACATTTCTTATTCAACGGCCATAAAAATTATTTATATTAATGATGTATCCAAAGTTCAACGAAGTTTTCGCAGAAAAATAACTTATCAGAAATCGCGGCCTCCGTTTGGTGCGCTGCTCCGCGACGAAAACATGCATGAGCAATGGCGACGCTGCACACTCGGTAAGTAATCCTACAATTTTTTGTTTATAGCATAGTTTATACGGATTATTCCCAAAAAATTATACGTGTTTTGGGAATTTTGAGTCAAATTAGTCTAGAATCGATTAATTTTATGGAAGAAAATCTTTCAAACAGCCGTAGTCCGTAAAGTGCATAGGTGCCGGGCTGTGATTGGCAAGGACTCGTACAAAATAGATTCATAAAGAACGGAACGTATCTACCGTGTTATAGGGGGGGTCGACTGTATTTTCTATTAATCTACTATCCGGTAAATTTAAAAATTTTTTAAGAAACAAGTTAATCGTTTCTTAAAAAATATTATTTAAATTTACGAATTAAAAGAACGATTTTGTAATTAACAAGCATATTTATATAGATTATATACCATATTTACTTATGTTTACAAGTAAATAGAAAAGTCTCGAAGAACAGTTGATATCTCTCCCCCAAAATTAACAAATACAGTATACGTAAAAACAAAGACAACAATTACATTAAAATAAAAATACATTACATTATACATTAAATACAATATAAATTAAAACAAAAAAGTATAAAAGTTCTTCGAAATAATTTGTTTTCGAAGAACCGCTTTTCTTTAATGTGCTTTGTTAACCGTTCTGGCAAAATAATTAGCAATGCTACAGTATGTATTTCCTTTACCTAAGTTGGAAATAACTCGTAACTCGTACTTCGTAAGTCTTAACTATATTTATATTTATATATATTTTACCAATATTTACAAATAAATAAATAATTAATATCCGTCAAGTCGTATGTTTCATAAACGTGCAAAAATTTTTAAGTTTCTATCGCTCAGATGACGGTCGCCCAGTTGTCGTGTACTCCCCTATATACCTGCAGAAGTATTGCAACGAACCGAAAATTTAAAATTTAGCGGAGACCTGAGATATAAAACAAAATACAGAAGTTTGCTCCGTACACATATAGGCCTACGTATAGAATTTTTGCTCCCAGTTTTTTGTTTGTTTAAAATCGGGATCTTAAAACGTTAAGAAATGCAAAAAACCCAATGGATCAAAATTTGACCGATTTCAATACTTCTATTACTCTCCTGGATATTATTATTAAGTTTTTAAGCAATGTGTTTTTATATTGTTTTTAAACGCTTCATTTATATTTTTCCCCTCTGTAATTTGCCTAAGAGTAGAAATAATTTATCTAAAAACTTTACGAACATATATTCATAATATAATATAATTTATATAATTGACTATTTAAGAAGTATAGAATAAGAGATAAGCATCATGTATTAATAAATATAATTACAACAATAATAATTTCATGAATAAGACAATTCTTACTGTATCATCAAGTTATCTCTGCTTGTGCTATTATATTACATTATTTAAGTTTTCTAATTATATTAGAAAATGATTCGATAAAGTTGTCTTAATTATGTTAGAACATTATTCGGTATATGTTATGGTGTTTTAATTATTTTTCTAATGATCATACCATTGCAGAAATTGTATTATTAAAATTAGCCAGTTTAGAAGAGAATCGATAGTAAAATATCTTGCATTTTTGTTCTAAAAAACTAGTTGAATGCAACATATCATCACAAATTTGATTTATTTTAACACGTGTATAGAAGTTTTATCAAATGTGTATTTATGTAATATAAAAGAAAACTGTTATTTTTCGAAAGTAAAGGTGCCAATTTCCGAACCCTTCGAATTTTATATAATTGTTTCTATTTGGCATCCTTTAAGTTGGGGCCCAAGCAAGTGTTCGTTTTTCTTTTACACTTATTTACCATTGAATATTGAGGTAAATCTTAAATAATATATTATTTAAGATTTTAGTTTGTGATTAAGAAAGTTGTCAACATCATAAAAATATTAGTATTAGATTATTTTTAATTTTATTTAATAATTTTTAAAGAGTTATATTAGCGTTATAGCTCTAAAAATTTTTTGATTGGTCGAGAGTTTTACGTGGTTAACTGACTTTTGAACCGATCTGTATCTATATTAAGTAAACATTGGATAAATATGTTACGAATGCAATTTTTATTTAATCAAAAATTCGAGGACATTTTGGAACTTTTATAAATAGAAAAAAATGAGTTGAGAAAAAGTATGCAGTTGTAATCTTATTTCGTCCACTAGTACGTATCTATTAATAGGACTTATTAAACTGGCTTTAAGGATACTGCAACTCATGTAAATTAAATAAAACAAAAATTTTATAATCTGCGAAATTGAGTTGCAGTATCCTTAAAGCCAGTTTAATAAGTCCTGTTAATAGGTACTGTACGTACTAGTGGACGAAATAATATTACAATAAATTAAAGACATTGAGGCATATTAATTTAAAAGTATGCAGTATTCATTATTTTTGACGTAAATTATTAATTTTTATTTTTAGGCGTGGTTAAATAATAAAGTTTTCATTTAGAATCTTTGAGATATAAAATGTATTGTACTGTACGTATACACACTGTAAACTCTAATGCTGCTGAATGCAAATGTATGTGTGTAAAGAGTTCTGATTCACTGAGTGAATGTAAACAATGGTGATTGCTCTTGACAAGTTATGTGTTTGGACGCGTAAATAATGGATTTTTGTCATTTTAAAGCTTGCTTCTTCAGATATAAGGACAATTTATGAAAACAGCGCTATACAATGTAACATTAAGCGAAGTATTATTATAATACAGTACGATCTTGGTAGAGAACGGAATAGTGCCGGATTAAGGAGCTTGCCGGGTTATTTAAAGCTTATCTATTTTAATGCTTTTGCGATTTAAACGCAATAAAAATGTGCTTAAATATGAATACAATTGACGAAATGAAAACAATTGAGCGCATTAAAAGTTGATTTCATGCTGTTAAACTCGTTTATGGTGCAGCAAAACAAGTTGGAACTAATGATCAAAACATCTGAACGTTATGCCATTGCTGATGTCAATTTGGTAGATTTCTACTAAATTTAGTGGGAAATTGAAACTACCGTGGAAAATTTAGTAGGAGTTATAATCTTTTTGGTGAAAATTTTTATATTTAAACAGTATCTTATTGTGTTATAAGATATCGTATCCTTTTTGAGCAGCCTTAAATGACAGGTCTAACAGTCTTTAATATCGTATTCGAGCTTGGGCTCCATAATATGCCAAGTTCGGTGAGAAGGTGTTGCAAAGTTCAAATTCAGTGGAAACTGGTGTTTTCACTTGTGGAAAGCTTGTATACAATTTGAAAACACTCCGAGAGTCGATTAATGGACGTGTTGAACTAACAAACGGCCGTATTACCGAGATTGTACTGTAATTATAATTAAGAATTTTCAAAATGTTTAATTATAATATTCGAATCAATGCAAACCGAATTTAAAAAGATGAGAGCGTAAGCTTTAATATTTGACATTTTATCAATACAAAAGTTTCAAGTTCTTAGCATTACTTCGTAAAATTATGAACATAATATTTTACTTAATATAAAGTAATTCNAAGAACAGTATTACATCTTGTATATAATATAAGTACACTATCAATATTGAATTAAGTATTATAATATATAGTATATTTTAAAATGACGTTTATCACTGTAATTATCAAAATTACTTTGTTAACGATGGTAATATGCTAATTAATTACATTTGTCAATAAATGAAATTGTGAGAACAAATTATTCAGGAAAGCATAAAATAAGTTTGAGTTAATAAATACTAAATTCAGTTATTTCTGATTTATAAATATTATAGTAGGCTACATAATGGAATTTCTCTAATTTTTCTCTAAATATTTTTTAACTTTAAGCACAGCAGGGGCTGAGTAGATAAAACTGAACATTGATAGAGGTAACGTGTTCGCACTTCACCGACGGGCTGGCCACGTGAAGTTTTCCGGTTTCATGTGTCTAATATCCAAATAAGGGCTAATTTCCCGTAAAAAGTTTCCGAGAGGCAAGATTGCCTGATCGCCCATATATTGCGTTGCTTTATCCCATCTATCCATTCATTAACTTGTATCATTAACTAGCCGAGGACGAACTGAATAATTATAATTTATACTATTACATTAAAAAACTTAATAAAATTTAAGAATTTGAAAAAGAGAATTTAGTTTCAAGTTATCATTGAGGAAAAATATATTGGTTTAAAAGATGATAAAAACATAAGCCAAGAGTCTACAATATGTGGACCATAACTATTGTAATGGAATGTTAATTTCATACAATAAATTTTAAAATAAATTTAAAATAAGTGTTAACGTATAAACATTCGAATTCCAAAATTGAATAGATCGTGTATTCATAAAATATGGTAATATTGGGCTGTCCTTCAATACGACGAGATTCAGCTTGACTTACATTTCGTAGATTCAAAACTTGAAACCATGAAACCATATTCAAAACTTTAGTTCAGAAAATTAGTAATTAAACCATAACCTTAATCTTCTGAAACCTTAAAGAAATTATGTCCTGTAAACGGCAAATAAGGCTAACATTACTCAAGGAATAAAATGATATCACTTGTGACAGGAATTGTAAGTTTCTTAATAAAAAATTAGAAATATTTATAAAGTATAATAAAATTCTGAATAGAAATCCATAAACATTTGAAAACTAATTTATATTCCTTGCGAGTGGGCACAACAACTTATATTCTTAACGTTTTTGAATAATGAGTAAATATGGTTGCTTAATAAGTTTCTCGTTACTGATAAATTTACTTGTGTTTTTCATCTTAATTAAACAAGTTCTGTATTAAGTACAAAATTCAATCTAATCTCAATAACTGATAATAAATCATAAAACAGGATTATTCAATAAAGTCTGGAAATTCTATTGGCATTATAAATACTTCTTATAATAGCTGAATGGATAAATTACTCATAAATTTGATTCGCTTGTCGAATACGAAAATTGAAACAAATGTTCTATTAATAGAATTTCTAAACTCTTTTTCCTTGTGGGCACTAAAAGGGCCATTTTTTCATACATCTATAGTCGACCCCCCTATAATTATGGTCCCTATAATTACGATCCCTATAAAACTACGAAAAAATATACGTATTTTGGAAATGTTGAGTCGGATTAGTGTAGAATCGATTAATTTTATGGAAGAAAACCTTTCAATCAGCCGTAGTCCGTAAACTTGACACNGAAACAAGTTAATCGTTTCTTAAAAAATATTATTTAAATTTACGAATTAAAAGAACGATTTTGTAATTAACAAGCATATTTATATAGATTATATACCATATTTACTTATGTTTACAAGTAAATAGAAAAGTCTCGAAGAACAGTTGATATCTCTCCCCCAAAATTAACAAATACAGTATACGTAAAAACAAAGACAACAATTACATTAAAATAAAAATACATTACATTATACATTAAATACAATATAAATTAAAACAAAAAAGTATAAAAGTTCTTCGAAATAATTTGTTTTCGAAGAACCGCTTTTCTTTAATGTGCTTTGTTAACCGTTCTGGCAAAATAATTAGCAATGCTACAGTATGTATTTCCTTTACCTAAGTTGGAAATAACTCGTAACTCGTACTTCGTAAGTCTTAACTATATTTATATTTATATATATTTTACCAATATTTACAAATAAATAAATAATTAATATCCGTCAAGTCGTATGTTTCATAAACGTGCAAAAATTTTTAAGTTTCTATCGCTCAGATGACGGTCGCCCAGTTGTCGTGTACTCCCCTATATACCTGCAGAAGTATTGCAACGAACCGAAAATTTAAAATTTAGCGGAGACCTGAGATATAAAACAAAATACAGAAGTTTGCTCCGTACACATATAGGCCTACGTATAGAATTTTTGCTCCCAGTTTTTTGTTTGTTTAAAATCGGGATCTTAAAACGTTAAGAAATGCAAAAAACCCAATGGATCAAAATTTGACCGATTTCAATACTTCTATTACTCTCCTGGATATTATTATTAAGTTTTTAAGCAATGTGTTTTTATATTGTTTTTAAACGCTTCATTTATATTTTTCCCCTCTGTAATTTGCCTAAGAGTAGAAATAATTTATCTAAAAACTTTACGAACATATATTCATAATATAATATAATTTATATAATTGACTATTTAAGAAGTATAGAATAAGAGATAAGCATCATGTATTAATAAATATAATTACAACAATAATAATTTCATGAATAAGACAATTCTTACTGTATCATCAAGTTATCTCTGCTTGTGCTATTATATTACATTATTTAAGTTTTCTAATTATATTAGAAAATGATTCGATAAAGTTGTCTTAATTATGTTAGAACATTATTCGGTATATGTTATGGTGTTTTAATTATTTTTCTAATGATCATACCATTGCAGAAATTGTATTATTAAAATTAGCCAGTTTAGAAGAGAATCGATAGTAAAATATCTTGCATTTTTGTTCTAAAAAACTAGTTGAATGCAACATATCATCACAAATTTGATTTATTTTAACACGTGTATAGAAGTTTTATCAAATGTGTATTTATGTAATATAAAAGAAAACTGTTATTTTTCGAAAGTAAAGGTGCCAATTTCCGAACCCTTCGAATTTTATATAATTGTTTCTATTTGGCATCCTTTAAGTTGGGGCCCAAGCAAGTGTTCGTTTTTCTTTTACACTTATTTACCATTGAATATTGAGGTAAATCTTAAATAATATATTATTTAAGATTTTAGTTTGTGATTAAGAAAGTTGTCAACATCATAAAAATATTAGTATTAGATTATTTTTAATTTTATTTAATAATTTTTAAAGAGTTATATTAGCGTTATAGCTCTAAAAATTTTTTGATTGGTCGAGAGTTTTACGTGGTTAACTGACTTTTGAACCGATCTGTATCTATATTAAGTAAACATTGGATAAATATGTTACGAATGCAATTTTTATTTAATCAAAAATTCGAGGACATTTTGGAACTTTTATAAATAGAAAAAAATGAGTTGAGAAAAAGTATGCAGTTGTAATCTTATTTCGTCCACTAGTACGTATCTATTAATAGGACTTATTAAACTGGCTTTAAGGATACTGCAACTCATGTAAATTAAATAAAACAAAAATTTTATAATCTGCGAAATTGAGTTGCAGTATCCTTAAAGCCAGTTTAATAAGTCCTGTTAATAGGTACTGTACGTACTAGTGGACGAAATAATATTACAATAAATTAAAGACATTGAGGCATATTAATTTAAAAGTATGCAGTATTCATTATTTTTGACGTAAATTATTAATTTTTATTTTTAGGCGTGGTTAAATAATAAAGTTTTCATTTAGAATCTTTGAGATATAAAATGTATTGTACTGTACGTATACACACTGTAAACTCTAATGCTGCTGAATGCAAATGTATGTGTGTAAAGAGTTCTGATTCACTGAGTGAATGTAAACAATGGTGATTGCTCTTGACAAGTTATGTGTTTGGACGCGTAAATAATGGATTTTTGTCATTTTAAAGCTTGCTTCTTCAGATATAAGGACAATTTATGAAAACAGCGCTATACAATGTAACATTAAGCGAAGTATTATTATAATACAGTACGATCTTGGTAGAGAACGGAATAGTGCCGGATTAAGGAGCTTGCCGGGTTATTTAAAGCTTATCTATTTTAATGCTTTTGCGATTTAAACGCAATAAAAATGTGCTTAAATATGAATACAATTGACGAAATGAAAACAATTGAGCGCATTAAAAGTTGATTTCATGCTGTTAAACTCGTTTATGGTGCAGCAAAACAAGTTGGAACTAATGATCAAAACATCTGAACGTTATGCCATTGCTGATGTCAATTTGGTAGATTTCTACTAAATTTAGTGGGAAATTGAAACTACCGTGGAAAATTTAGTAGGAGTTATAATCTTTTTGGTGAAAATTTTTATATTTAAACAGTATCTTATTGTGTTATAAGATATCGTATCCTTTTTGAGCAGCCTTAAATGACAGGTCTAACAGTCTTTAATATCGTATTCGAGCTTGGGCTCCATAATATGCCAAGTTCGGTGAGAAGGTGTTGCAAAGTTCAAATTCAGTGGAAACTGGTGTTTTCACTTGTGGAAAGCTTGTATACAATTTGAAAACACTCCGAGAGTCGATTAATGGACGTGTTGAACTAACAAACGGCCGTATTACCGAGATTGTACTGTAATTATAATTAAGAATTTTCAAAATGTTTAATTATAATATTCGAATCAATGCAAACCGAATTTAAAAAGATGAGAGCGTAAGCTTTAATATTTGACATTTTATCAATACAAAAGTTTCAAGTTCTTAGCATTACTTCGTAAAATTATGAACATAATATTTTACTTAATATAAAGTAATTCTTTTTTATGTATTATTCAAATGATAATAACTTAAAATAAAAATCTTTACTTATAATTATGCGTTGTTATCTCAATTTTACACATGAAATTTCAATTTTTATAAATTATTAAATGTGTAAAAATTTAATAAGATTATAAGAAAAATATTAAAAATAGACAAAAAATATGTTTATTTATTTTCCTAGAAGTAAACTTTTACAATACATTTAGTATTGTAAAAGTTTACATTTATTATTCTAAACTTTAGGGTTATTTATACTGTATAATTGGGAATTGAATCATTTCTATTACTATTAAATGTTGTTTTAATAATTTTTACAAAATTTCCAATTTTATAATTAAAATAATAAAGTTATTCTTTAATTGTAGTATAAAAAGATTTATGTTTGAAAGAATCTATAATTAAATACAACTATAACCTTATAAAACCAATTAATTTGTAATTTAATACAAAAACTTAAAAATGTCTCACTGAAGCTAAAGAAATTCTTATTTTTAAGTGTTTAATGATTTACTTAAATGTTTTGATTATTGTTGATAAATTTCTGAAAAAAATAAAAAAGTTTACGAAATGAAACAAAATGAAAATGATATATATGATAACAAGATGAGAATTAAAGACGTTTTTTGTTTATTTTATTCCCATGATACCTCTTTTAAAAAAAGATAAAGAATACAACTCTTTATGTTAAAATTTAGTTTAATTTCTTTTCATAATAAACGCTTTACCTTTAACTATATTTGTTTTCTAAATCTGCATTTTCTAGCGGATAAATTATAGTGGAGACATTTTCAGATTTAAAAATAATTGTACAGATATTGCCACGTTTGGTTGTGAATGACATTTATATTAAATTCTACTCAAGTCAGATATTATACAATATAGACAAATCCAACACTATTATACTTCTTTTTTTTCTGGAAACAATCTAACATTGTTTGCAACCTATTATATGTCACTGTTTATACATTGCAAAATCTTCTCTTCTTCACTTCATATCCTCGAATAATTCCGATGCTTAGACTAGTTTTTGAAATATTTAAATATATTTTTATCAATGTAAAATCTTAACATAATATTATATAATTGAAGATGGCTAATGTCTAATTAGGCCTAAGTCTACTATTTTTCAAAAATTTTACCGTTGAAAATCTCACTTCAATATATATACTGTATATAAACAGACTTCACTTATTTATTTACTCTAGACTTCTGAATTTATACTTTTAAATAAAAATAGCTTAAATATAGTATTTGTAATATGTTACTATTCTATACATTTCTGTTCTGTTCTAGCGTGACTCTCAAAGTAAATACTTTGAGTCATGAGTTCAGAATCAAATTTTGCGTAGAAGTTAAAAAGTTAGTAATAAATTTAATCAATTGGTAAATATATAAAATTGTAAGTTAAACGAAAAAAATAAATAACTTTCTAAAATAAATTTTTTGCTTAATTTAAGTTTGAAAATTCATTTTTAAAATTCAAAGAATTTTTAACTTAAAAAAAATATAACTTCGTGATATTTTACATTTTACTGCGTGTAATCTAATATATGAAATTGTATAAGATAATTCGAATTTTATTATTAGAATACTTTATTTATCGTCAAAGTATGCCAATACTTTTTACCAGATATTAATTAACATATTCGATATTCATTCAATGCATTTCTGCATAACACAGATCTAACTCAATTGAAAAACATTTCCGTTCAGCTAATAAATTGAATATTATTTTACAAATTTAGTAAATTTGTACATCCAAAAATATTTAACACCTAATATTCAATCGTATTAAAGATGAGAATTTATCTCTACGATCTAAGATATCACAGGACAGAATCACACTTTTACAAAAACTGATTTTAAAATATTAAATTAATATTAATCTCATAGACCTATCTTCATTAAGAGTTTGTTTTTAATCATACCCAACATGGGTTCGGACAGGCTCACAGGGGTATAATTATCCACTCGGAGGATAATCCAACGTTATTCACCCGATCCAAATGTGTGATCGGCCGTGGAGAGACTGGACTCGACAAAAAGATATTCCATTTTTCCGGAAAATTCCTATGGTTGCTTGTCTGGTTTTGATCCCAGAGCGGTAGGTTGAAGCCTCAATTGCCTTTGCCATTCGGCCGTCTACGAGAAGTGACGTTAATGCAACAATTTAAGTGAAAGATTCAGAATAAAAACGAAGAAAGCAGCCGTAAACCAGATTTAATTTACAATGGCAACTGAAACTTATTGTTATTTTCATATAATTTAATGGCTTGCGCATGGGTGAGGTTGTTTTAGGCCTTTTGAATAGCTAAACAACACGCAACTAAATTACACCATAGACAATAAATCATCATTTTTTTTCTTTCCGTAAATCATAAACGATTTTGATTCCTTTACTTTTAGAAATTAATTTTTTGTACCCTTTAATTTTTCCCAGATTTATTTGTTAATTTTATTCATATATTGAATAATAATCAATAAGTAAAAATTAATAATAATGTGTATTTTTAATTTTAAAATTTCTGTATTTACTTTGTATCTAATTTCAGGAATTTCAAATATTTCTTTACTAAATATTAAAGTAGAATCAAATTTATTGGTCATCGAATATAAAATTATTCAATCTACAATATAGTTATCCTTCTTTTACTCATATTAATAACAATAGTAATAAAATTAATGGCCTCTAAAAAGAAAGACACGCCTGCCAAAGTACTAATAATTAAATACACTTATTGACAAAAAAGTTATTCAAAAAAAGGAGGCATCGGAATCAAATGAAACTTTATTAGTGCGAATGTAATGACGATGGTAATAAGTGATTACAATATTGTAGCAAAAGTACAATTTCCTAAAACAAAACGATATAATTTAAAGGAATCCTTAGTACCTTGTAGTGTGATAAAAAAAGGAAACCGATAGGTGGAACGGATTATTCAACATTCTACTTTTGGTATAGTGGGAAAATTTTTTTTGCTTAATTTTGTGAAAATAATTTATTGACAAATAAATTTTACTTTACTTAAAAAAATAAAGTAAAATTGGCACCTTGAGACGCGAAACTTCAATAATACAAATAGTATATAACTAACTGCATCATGTGCCAATAGAAAATGGAATGAAAAATAATTTTGGTTTTGTAATTGTGACAAGATGTCTCTCACAATTATAAAAATTGAAATAATATTTATAATTATGATTTAATTATTCAATATGTTTTAGATTATACTAAACTAGCAAAAGAAAATGAACTTAATACTACTATAGAAATCGATAAATTTCTGAATGTCACGTTTATACCTAGATCTAAATAGAACTGTTTTTATAAAAATTACATAAATTTTTAATCAATATAACAAAAGAAGAATATAATATCTCGTGACGCTTTGTTTAATTCATATATCTAAAACAAACAGAAACGTTTTATTTAATTAGCATTTAAAGTATTTGAAACATTAAATATGAATAAGAAATAATGAAATTTATCTGGTTTATAATACAAACAGTTTTGATATAAACGACGAGTTAACGAGAATTTATATATTTAAAATTAACTCTATCCTGAGATTATATTAAAGTAATCACGTTCTTCATGCTTTTATAGTAGTGGTTCTCAACTTCCTTGAGCTAGTGACACGCTCATAATTTTTGATTCACAACGATGAGCTAATGTCGCATCAAAGATTTCCTTAGCTATATAAACGAAACGCAATGTTGAAGCTATGCAATTTTTATATATAAATATATAAGAACCTCCATTATCCGGACCTCCATTATCCGGATTTTCGATTATCCGGATTTTTCCTTATCCGGACTACCTTCACCCCCAATTAGTAATAAATTTAATCAATTGGTAAATATATAAAATTGTAAGTTAAACGAAAAAAATAAATAACTTTCTAAAATAAATTTTTTGCTTAATTTAAGTTTGAAAATTCATTTTTAAAATTCAAAGAATTTTTAACTTAAAAAAAATATAACTTCGTGATATTTTACATTTTACTGCGTGTAATCTAATATATGAAATTGTATAAGATAATTCGAATTTTATTATTAGAATACTTTATTTATCGTCAAAGTATGCCAATACTTTTTACCAGATATTGATTAACATATTCGATATTCATTCAATGCATTTCTGCATAACACAGATCTAACTCAATTGAAAAACATTTCCGTTCAGCTAATAAATTGAATATTATTTTACAAATTTAGTAAATTTGTACATCCAAAAATATTTAACACCTAATATTCAATCGTATTAAAGATGAGAATTTATCTCTACGATCTAAGATATCACAGGACAGAATCACACTTTTACAAAAACTGATTTTAAAATATTAAATTAATATTAATCTCATAGACCTATCTTCATTAAGAGTTTGTTTTTAATCATACCCAACATGGGTTCGGACAGGCTCACAGGGGTATAATTATCCACTCGGAGGATAATCCAACGTTATTCACCCGATCCAAATGTGTGATCGGCCGTGGAGAGACTGGACTCGACAAAAAGATATTCCATTTTTCCGGAAAATTCCTATGGTTGCTTGTCTGGTTTTGATCCCAGAGCGGTAGGTTGAAGCCTCAATTGCCTTTGCCATTCGGCCGTCTACGAGAAGTGACGTTAATGCAACAATTTAAGTGAAAGATTCAGAATAAAAACGAAGAAAGCAGCCGTAAACCAGATTTAATTTACAATGGCAACTGAAACTTATTGTTATTTTCATATAATTTAATGGCTTGCGCATGGGTGAGGTTGTTTTAGGCCTTTTGAATAGCTAAACAACACGCAACTAAATTACACCATAGACAATAAATCATCATTTTTTTTCTTTCCGTAAATCATAAACGATTTTGATTCCTTTACTTTTAGAAATTAATTTTTTGTACCCTTTAATTTTTCCCAGATTTATTTGTTAATTTTATTCATATATTGAATAATAATCAATAAGTAAAAATTAATAATAATGTGTATTTTTAATTTTAAAATTTCTGTATTTACTTTGTATCTAATTTCAGGAATTTCAAATATTTCTTTACTAAATATTAAAGTAGAATCAAATTTATTGGTCATCGAATATAAAATTATTCAATCTACAATATAGTTATCCTTCTTTTACTCATATTAATAACAATAGTAATAAAATTAATGGCCTCTAAAAAGAAAGACACGCCTGCCAAAGTACTAATAATTAAATACACTTATTGACAAAAAAGTTATTCAAAAAAAAAGGAGGCTCGGAATCAAATGAAACTTTATTAGTGCGAATGTAATGACGATGGTAATAAGTGATTACAATATTGTAGCAAAAGTACAATTTCCTAAAACAAAACGATATAATTTAAAGGAATCCTTAGTACCTTGTAGTGTGATAAAAAAAGGAAACCGATAGGTGGAACGGATTATTCAACATTCTACTTTTGGTATAGTGGGAAAATTTTTTTTGCTTAATTTTGTGAAAATAATTTATTGACAAATAAATTTTACTTTACTTAAAAAAATAAAGTAAAATTGGCACCTTGAGACGCGAAACTTCAATAATACAAATAGTATATAACTAACTGCATCATGTGCCAATAGAAAATGGAATGAAAAATAATTTTGGTTTTGTAATTGTGACAAGATGTCTCTCACAATTATAAAAATTGAAATAATATTTATAATTATGATTTAATTATTCAATATGTTTTAGATTATACTAAACTAGCAAAAGAAAATGAACTTAATACTACTATAGAAATCGATAAATTTCTGAATGTCACGTTTATACCTAGATCTAAATAGAACTGTTTTTATAAAAATTACATAAATTTTTAATCAATATAACAAAAGAAGAATATAATATCTCGTGACGCTTTGTTTAATTCATATATCTAAAACAAACAGAAACGTTTTATTTAATTAGCATTTAAAGTATTTGAAACATTAAATATGAATAAGAAATAATGAAATTTATCTGGTTTATAATACAAACAGTTTTGATATAAACGACGAGTTAACGAGAATTTATATATTTAAAATTAACTCTACCCTGAGATTATATTAAAGTAATCACGTTCTTCATGCTTTTATAGTAGTGGTTCTCAACTTCCTTGAGCTAGTGACACGCTCATAATTTTTGATTCACAACGATGAGCTAATGTCGCATCAAAGATTTCCTTAGCTATATAAACGAAACGCAATGTTGAAGCTATGCAATTTTTATATATAAATATATACAAATAATATTTAAAAAATAAGTTATTCTTCACTTTTTATGACATTATTAAATTTTAATTTATATGAGAGCGATTTACCAAGAGAGATGCCTACCGGGAGGAATGGAAAACTGGTTCATATTTAGGTGTTATACATATGAAGAAAACCCAGGAATCTCCAGGCTGTCTGCTCGTTGGTCAAGCACGAACCCTGAACCCTTTACAGTACTCACTGACTATTTACAGTTCAGTGATTTAATCCACTCTACCACAGACTTGGAAGTTTTGTGGTGCTCCTATGAGAAGTTCTTGGCACACCAATTGAGAACATCATTGTCTTGTCAGCTTGGCCAAGGATACAATACTGCGGCCTAGTTATAAAGGATTACACCAGACATCTGAGTCAAATAATTCATAAAAATGTCTGAGAATCCAACTTCCAATCCAATAAAGTCTGGACTTCACAGCTAAAGAATGATGATTTTTACCTTTTGGATCATCTTCCCATCTTTAAGGTAGGCTTACATTCTCTAATATTTATAATAGTATTTGATTTTATAATGTTTTTGACATATCTCCCCCGTTACTATTTGTAATTTATAAATTATATTTGTTTTACAGTAATTCAACTTTCTTTCGAAAAATTGGAATATGTGTCATTTACGTGATAAAATTTCATATTTGAAGTTATTAATTTAATATGAACTATTTACACGAGATTGAGAATATCGGTATCTGAATGACAACTAAATTATTATTTCTACAATTTTTATAACGAAGAATTAAATTTATTAGTCGAGAATTGCTAGATCTTGTATTCTCGACTAATAAATTTAGTTTGGGTAAAATAGTAGGCCTACTGTTATTGATATTCAATGTTGCTGAAATAACTGAATTTTTCCTTTTGTGGTTCCTGTTTTATCATCATACTTTTTATGAATTAGATTCCCGTATATAAAAACAATTAGAAAAAAGAACATTACGCATGGGAGCATTTGTGCTACTATAACGAATTTACAGTTCATAGGTCAGTTACTCTGCCCGAAATGACACGTAAAATCCCCGACTCGTGACGTGTTCTGACTGCCACTTGAAGCATTAAAGTAATCTGTATTATTTAATAATTTATATATATCCCATTTTGTAATTTTTGTAATAAAAAATCAAAAATGCTGAATGTTATATACAAATTTTAATAAATTAAAAAATAAGCCCCTAATTATTGATATAAAAGGCAAGTTATATAATTATTAAATATAAAAATTAAAAATTTATCCTATTTAAAATGTGAATTAATATTGTGAGCAAAAATATTGTAAAAGTTGAAACTATTAAAACATATTGATTCAGTAAAGCTTGATTTTTTACCAGAAAATATTCCGGAAACAGAAACAAGAAAAGATACATATCACTTACTGTCTAAAATTTTGGATTGAACAAATTCCGGATGAAAAGAGTTTAAAGTAATTCTACTTTTCCGTTTCTTTTAACATTTTGTTTCAATACTACATTAATTGGAGAGCTATATCATGGTGACGTAATTTTTCTGACTGCTAGCAACACTATTCGACAGCTTAATTTTCAAATTAAATGGCGGAAGGAGCGGATAAAAGAATCTTAATTCGTTTACGACTTATTTTTAACTTATCAAGACATATTAATAAGACATATGGCATTGTCGAAACTTCGTCTTCCATTGCTTCTTATTATTTCTGTTATTTGCCATGAGAGTCTGTGCTCAATTTCTGGTGAAGTGGATACAGAACAGAAACAGAATACGAACGAAAAAGGACTTTTTCCTAATAGCTCTGTTTCTGACGATGTGGAGACAAAGCGTATGAATTGAAAAGTAAAAATATATTCATTCATAAAACCTTTTACTATTAACGTATTTAACTTCCTAATTTTTGATTTTATAATAAAATTAAAATTATCTTTTGTTTTCTATTATCTCGTTGAAAATTTTCTATCCAATCTATCATCGTGTTTCTGATACGATTCGATTTTTTTTCTTTTTTACATTAATATACAAGGCGCACGTCATATGCTAATTTACTAATGATGTGTGGGTTGTAACTCTATATTTAGTTGTACAACATATCACTTGGCACTTATTATAATTATTTTACTTGATATCCAAATTTTATTTCCGTAAAATAAATCTTTTATTTATTATATAAAATCACGACATATTCTAAATTGTAAGCTATTTTAAGTTTTTACAATTGGAATATAATCTTATGTTTCAATTGAATAGGTCAGCGCAACAGTCGTCTGATCCGTAGTAATTTTTAAACTATAAAAGTACTGTACATATGCAAAAAATTATGCGAGTAGGTTATAAAATTGTGGTTCTAGATTTATTTGTTATATGTTTTTTTTAATTAAATTCATATACGATTCCCCAATGGTGCTTTATAGCTTCATGAGGCCCAGGCAAATTTGAATTAGGAAGTCCCATGCACAGTATTAACTTCACACATTTTTCTTCGGGAGATTTCTTTAGGGATCCCTCTGTATCTTCTTATATTAAACAGAAAAAACTGAAGACAATTTTAGATAAAATTTCGTAAAAGACAATCAAAATTAATATGACAATTAATTAATTAAATGTTAATTTATAAACAATTAATTAAATGTAATTCACAAGAAAAATTCATAAATAATACACTTAATTTAAATTATTATTGACAAGCAATAAAGGTTTGTTTTAAACTACTGATAGGCACGTGTTTCTCTTCTTTATTTAAAAACATATTTCTCAATTAGTAGATGAAGATTTATAAGAAAAGTCGTGCTACAAGGCCTATTTCCACCATATGCAAATTATTATAATGTGACAAACTTGATGATTGAGGACACTGTTCTAAATAATGAAATGTAATACAATTCTCTAGATTTCTACATGATCTTATTGACGAGAGCCGGGCGATCGAACCGATAAAGACATAAGCCAGGCGCAAGGCAGGACTTTAATTGGTTGTGACTTTAAGTTATAGGACTAATATATAATAGATCCTTTCCCTCTACCAAATAATGATACATGTAAAAATATGAGATTCTAAGCTGCAATTTATTTAGCTTATTTGGCAAATCTGGCTGTGGCTAGAAGTTCTGATTCTGATTCGGCCAGTTTGATTGTAATAAATGTTCGTAGACCCAATATGTCGGTGCCATTCCTTATTAACCAGTTACTCGTATATCTCGAATGCACGAAAAAAGGGCTGCTATTGTCACGATTGGAAGGAGTTTACTCTTCAATTATCAATAAGATAACTCTTTTAATCATTGATTTTTGATGGTCATTTAATCCTAATATAGTACTGAATTTAATTCTATACAATGTTTCATATTTGGGTAACTTTTATACGCTACTATTTTACGGTTTGTTCGTGATAAGATAATTAAAGAAACAAATAATTTATATGGCGTATCTATGAAGCTTTTTTAAATCGCGCGTATGCTATCTACACTCGTTAAGAGAGTCTGACGTGCCCACGCACAACCTGTTCATAATGTACTGTACATACATATTAAACACGGGATAAGACAATGGATTTTTTTCATTATATTTAGTTTGTCTCTTTTTTCTTTTGTACAAAATTTTAAAGAAATTCAAACGTTAGCTAAATAGATTTTAAATTCTAGTGTTTAATTTTTAAGGTGTTGTAGGATTTGATGTAGGTAACGACGAATTATTCGTCTTTACCTACATCAAAATTTACTATATTCAGTCATTCATATTCGTAAAAAAAAACCTTCATGAATATTAAAAGTTGAGAGTAGTTAATGATACAAAATCATATTATTTTTTCGATGAGTTTTTACTAATATATGTATATTTTCAATACGATTTTGACAAAATCCATTCAAGGAATTAAAAATACATGAAAATCATATATCATTTTATTGAAAGTAAGAAGTAATTTTCGTGACTCGATTTGATTGATGTCGTTGATGGTATTGACAACACAAAGTTAACGATAAAATTTTTAATGTTTTTCTAAAGCTTAGAAGTCATATAAATCTATAAAATATTACTAAAATAAAATTTACCTGATGTTAAAGCATGTAACAGAATGCTTACAATCTTAATGACAATGATAATCATACGGGCATGGTCTTAGGATTTGTAGTTGTTGATGATATTATGATTCCTTTTTACAAACAGCTAAAATATCTTAAAGAATTTAAATAAGTACGAAAAATATTCGTTATAATTCGAAGAATTTTGTAAAACTTTATCTTTATATAAGAGCTAAGGCACTAAAGGTGCATTCATTTTGTCATAATATTACACATGAACGCCATTTTTACGTCATTTTTTATAATGAGGAAGCGTAAAATGACGTCAAATTAACCTAATGGTATACACTATTTTAACAAAACAAATTTACCTTAAATAAACTTAAGGAACAATTTTAATTAAGTTTTGTCATTTCAAATTTAAAACAGAACCGGGAATAATCCTATAATAAATTCGAATTTTTAAAATTCAAATGACAAAAATCAATTCAGCAAAACATTAAGATAAGTTATACAAATAATTAAAATCAATATTTATAGAGTTAAATGTAGATATGTGTATTCAACTCTTCTTATACATTCCCTCTTAGATTAATAAATGAATAATTCGAAGGTAGCGTGATGCTGTGTATACATTTAATTTCGTAAACACGTAAATTTCTTTTTTTAATTTTTAATAAGCTATGAAAACATAATTCTAAAGTAAATTATGTAAAATATAAATGTAATAAAAATGTAAGGTATCAAAAGAATGGACATATAATTTGATTTTTTGATAGGATATTCAATCGTTCTATAAAAATATTACGGAGTATACAAATTAAAATTTTCGATTTTATCGATTTTATATTGAATTTCATTTATCAGACTAAAAAAACAGGTTAAAAATTTAGCTGTTAAATTAAGAATCGATAACAAAATATTTCAGTCTGCATTGTATAACTTGTCTGAACATTTTATAAAAGTTTAATTCTAAATTTAATTCTCTGAATTTTAAATATATATATTTAGATTTATATCTAGATAGAGCTTCTATAAAAGTTTGTCAATTACTAATCAATGAATAACTAAAATATATAAAAGTATAGATCTAATAATAACCTTTATTTGATCTACATTTTACAGAATTTAAGTTTACACTAAAAATATGCTTTTAGAGTAATTAAGGAATCTAATTTAAGTCTTTTCTGTCCTGTAATTAAGACGCGTTTCCATAAAATATACATGAATTGTTTCTGTAAAATATGTATATTTACTCTTATCAAGAACTAAGAGGATCTTTTTATCAAGCCTATCGAGGGTTCGAGAAAAGTCATAATGGGGCGGCCGGGTGGTGAGGGACGGAGTACGACATATCCGGGTCAGAGTATTTTTCGAATTGAATTGACTGATATTAGAGCAAAGCAACACATGAGCAATCTGCCAGGGGGTGTACAGTACCTATCAGGAGGACTTTTATAGAAAACTATTTAGGTGTTAGATACGTGAAGGAAACTCCGCGTGGCCAACCCGTAGGTGAGGCACGAACCCACGACCAACTCTCGGTGGCTAGTGATTTTACCCACTCGGCCATTGGTGGGCACGATTACACCCGAAAAATTTCCAGGTGAAAAATTTTTCGACGGCTGAGATTCGATTCCGAACATCTCAGAGGAGTAAGCTGACACCTTAATTGCTCGGCGATCTTATAAAATATTAAAATAAATGTGCATCTTCAACATAATTATGATTAGCCTTGAAATTATTTTCAAAGTTAAAAATATAAATTAGTGTGTCGAATAATAAAATTCAAATTTAAGTCGCACTGACTTTTAAAAAAAGATTTCAGGAAAAAAGTGGTGCTAAATAGAAAAAATATAGTTTAAAAGACAATACATTATTGACGTTTTTACTCTTTAATTTAGAATAAAATATGGGATATACATCAAAGCTTTTAAACAACGACATAGAATATCTGAATTTAAGAAACGTCACTACCTTAAGGCACTATATCACACATTTTCAAACTTAAATTCGAAATCTCTAACTAATTCTTTCGACAATAAGCGTGTATATAATATTAAAAAAAGTGGAAGATTTAAAAGAGAATAAATTATATAAAACGAATATGCACTATAGGAATTAAATATATTAAAGTGGCAAATATAGCAGTTCAACGATACAAAATTTAAAAAATTTTTAAATTGAAAGAAAAAAAACAAATTTTAAGTCGCTTCTAAAAACACTATTTTTAAGAGAATAAATAATTTTCTACATTTATTTTACATTAGGAGCATATATTATGCAAATGATCTTCTGTACGTTGTCATATATTTAGTGATTATAATAATTACATTTTAGGAAAATTACATTTGACCGATACAAATATGAATATGACTGTATGAAATAAATAATACTTTTTCTTTGTTTCATTTTGTTGTTACTATAATATTAATTTATGTTGCTCATTAAAATCTATATCATTGTTTCTTTAATTTTTGAAGTGTATAGATTTTAAATATCAAATTTTTCTGCATTAAATTATAATAAATAAATATTCTTTACCATTTTCCTGAAAATATGTTAAGACTATTTTAAAAAGGATAAATAAATTAACATCTTATGAAAAATTTCGTATCATTATTCCATTCAATGGTCTTCACAAAATTTCAAGTTTTAATTGTTATATAAGAGAACAAAAAAGAATAGAATGTATTTATTTCAAACTTTTTTAATGAAATAAAAAACAATTTCTTACATAAATTAATAAGAAATTTGTATTTAATAATTTTTAACATTCTTACAAAATCAGAAGATTCAATGGCTCATCAGTGGCCATTGAATCTTCTGATTCAATGGCCACTGATGAGCCATTGAATCAGAATTAAAGCCATTGAATCAGAATCAGAGATAAACCACTCGAGATTATTATCTCGAGTGGTTTATCTCTTCGGCACTGGTGTGCCATTGAATCTTATGATTTTCGCCGTTGAACACTGGTAGTTGTAGGCTAACATCACTTTAATAGGTGCCAGTTTTCCATCGAAAGTTCTCCGAGAGACAAACTCGTTTTGCAGATCGCAGAAGTTTTGCGTAGCTTTTTCTGACAATCCGAGAATTCAATAACATTTTAGAAATTCAGCAAATAAAGTAGATCCTAAGATTGGTGGAAATAAGTTGGGTTATGCCTTCATCAGGCATAACCCAACTTATTTCAAATATTTGTTCTGAAGTACTCTCCTTTACTTTCTAAAACTGTACTACAATCCTATCTTCATCCTAATGTTTTTTTATCGAAAGGTTTGTACGAAACTCCTGAAGAAGGTCATCTTGTGATAAAGCTAGGATTACAACAGTCTAGTTTAAAGTGTTTTTACCAACTTATTTTAGCAGTATGGATAGATTAGTTTCAGAAGAACCTGTAATAAGCAGCCCTAATTCATCTATAAATAATAAACGGTATACAAAGATATTGCGATGTACTAAGCGAATTTCTTCCATGATTGATTTACAAGCAATGTGTATATGTAAGTAACTTCATGTGCATACGATAGCATGAAGGTACTTTAAAATGTAGTAAGTTGTTTTTAAAAAAATCAATTAAATAAGATATACAGTATATTGTTTTATCTTCACAATCAGGCTATTTACATAAACATTTTGTATTACTTTTATTAACAAATATCATAGAATGATTGTCATAATGTTAAAAGTATTTTAAATAAACTATTAAAGTTTTAATTTAGACTACTCTTACAGATTATATTCTATAAAAGTTTTTATAAAAACGTTCATTTAATTTTCGCATGACTTCTCTAATAACAGTATTCGATTTAGAACTTTTCACTTTATTAAGATTTCCACGAAAGTGTCATTTGTGCAAATTAACACATGCCAATAGTCGTCATTGTAGCAAGCATTAAATGGATGTTCTAATAATAGTTCTATGAAATATGAGACACACATTAAAGAATTTTTTTTGTAATTCATATTTTGGGGATTTATTGCTTTTCAATCAATTTTATGAAATAAAATATGATTCGCGTCGTTAAAATTTTTAAAAGCCTTTTTGAAGTTAAATAGGCGTTAAAATATCAAAAAAGGTATTTTTTATTGCATGATGCTTCTAAAAAACAGGGAAATAAATACTTTGTTAGAACATAGTGACATATTGACCGGCTGTAATGTAGCTGGATAGGATAAACATTGAACATATTCACTGGTAAAGCGAATTTTTAATCCAAAGTTGATTAAGCTAGCCAATGACATAGCTCGTTTCATTTTGGAAGAAACTGTCATTAGTTTGTTAATCCAGTTGTGTTGAAGCCACTTTACCATGCATAGTTCCCAATCTTTAACCTTAAACCGTTATTAGGCTTATATAAATTGCGATAATAAACAGAAAAACGGCATAGAATTAACAAAATATAATATATATTGTTTTAATATAATAAATATAATATATCAAATTTTATATATTACCGATTAAAAATGAAACTGTTTGCGCTAATTATCGATTACAAATAATTTACAACCATTACAAGCATTATTTAATTTAAAGTTTACGTGTCGATACGCAAATAAAAATTTATTTATTATTCAGAACACCAAACCTAAGGAAACATTTTAATCTTTATATTTTTTCTAAATTACGTTATTTGATATTTAATTATTTCGTATTTTTAGTTTAATTAAATATTTGTAAAAATATATTCTTTCAGCAAATGCCGTACAAAGAAAGATAAGCTGTACTGAAGCGATTTCTCGCAAAAATTCCAAATAATATATTATTTAATTAATTTGATTTTACTCGTTAAAAATTGGTTTTAATTCACCCTACATTAATACAACAATTAATTTCGGCTAAGATGGGAAGATTCTCAACCCGAAATGTTTTCATCAATCAAACTCATTAAGAACATATACAGTATACTTCGTAATTTTCCAGTCATCCTGAATATGTTTAAAGGTAGGGCCTATATGTGAAAAATCATAAAGATTTGGATCGGATTCGAACTCGTTCTCTTACAACATTGAAGGATGCAACATAATCATTTAGACAAAGCAATATATACAATAATAAAATTTCGATGTTAACTAATAATTAACGTAAAAATGAACAAACGTCCAGCAATTCGATGCTGTTTAAAAAACACTAAGACACAGCACAAAGTTAAAATTATGTTTGGTGCCATCTGTTATGCGCTTTTATTTAAAAAAAAATTATTATGTTACTAGCAGGTAGGCCCGGCGTTACTCGGGCAAAAGTAACGATAACTAAGATTAAGATTATTACGTTACAGTAAACCTTACCCGTTTTCACAGAATGCAAGAATTGGGTCCCCTTGTTTCCAGACTAATTAGAGAATTATTAGAGAATTAGAGAATTAGAGAATCGAACATGTTCGATTTCCCGCAAAAACGAAAAAAACTGCATCTGCGTCTTGCATGTCGCTTTCTCTTAACAATTCCATTGTTACGTAACATTTCCATTGTTGACATTTCCATTGTTACTTAAAACTTCCATTGTTGATGGAAGTGTTAAGCCTTAATCCTGTCCCTCTCCCCCGTGGGGAGGAATTTCGAAAAAAATCCCTTCTTAGTGTGCGTTTTCGTGACGTAGGCCTACCCTAACTGTGTACCAAATTTCAACTTTAAACTCCTAACCGTTTGGGCTCTGCGCTTATTATTACTATTATTATTATTATTATCATTATTATCAACCCGTTTCGATTATATATACAGTGGTACCTCAGGATACGAAATTAATCCGTTCCGAAACTGAGATCGTATCATGAAAATGTCGTAAGGTGAATCAACTTTTCCCATACGATTACATGTTAAACCAAATAATTTGTTCCAACGCGAAAAACATACTCAAATTAAAGCCAAGTAATACACTTAAAAAAATAACTGTAGTAAGGAAAACAAATGAAAAATGCGAATTAATGTAACGTCGTATGGTGAGTTTTTGTTCGTATCGTGGAGCAAAAATATGTTCGAATTTCACGTCGTATCCTGAAAATTTCGTATGCTGGGGCGTTCGTATCCTGAGGTACCACTGTATAGATTAATTATTATAAAAAGGCAAAAGGTTTGATTTTGACGATAGAGATAAACTTTTTAAAATTTTGCAAATATCAATAACTCCGACCTTACTTGATATATGATATATGATCTCCTTTATCTTCCCACTCCTCAACTTTTAACTTCGAAATTTAATAGTATCAATATACTCTGCAAGTTATCGTGCCAAATTTCGTTTCGTAATCTTTACTCCATCCTGAGAAATTAAACGAAATAGACACCAACACACACATATCCACGAAATTCGCCCCCTTTTTTGACTTTTTTGGGTTCAGGATTCCAATACTTTTCAGTGTTATATACATAACAGAAGGAAAGTAAAATCAATCGTATTTATTTACTACAATCAAACTTTTAATAACGGCAACCTCTAATTTTTTCAAGGAAAGTTTCTTTTTGAAATGCATACAGAAATAACCTTTAAACAACGAATCATTTTTGTGTTCTCGTCATAGGTCATTGCTTACACGTCTTACTGTATAAAGGTATATTTACATTAGGAAATTATTTATCATTATTTTTAAAAACTCGCATAACTGTAATAAACTCATTCAGCATTCTTACATGATTACATTGTTGAATGGATAGATTAGATGCCATTATGGAGGCCTTTTATAGGCATCTAATTCGTTCTTTACTAACATCTATAATAAACTAAAACGATAATACTAACATGCTATTATTTTTATTGATTTAAAAGTTTAAGCTCATATTTAAAAATTATTTATAAAAAAAATAGCTTTTCCATTTAAAAATAATCTATTTAAAATTTTTAAAAAATGTAAAATGTGTAATTGCGAAATATCTCAATTGAACTGTGTAAAGTGCTATGTAAATTTATATGCAAAAAATAAGAATTTGGGTGCGTGATTGTATAGATAAATATCTACCTTTGGCATTAATGCGTGTCTAATCAATGAATTACAAGTTTAGTTAGTTAAGAAAGAATAATAAATTTTCTATTAAGTTTGTTATTTTAATGTTTTATGTTATTTATAAATAAATTTTTAAGGATTATTCATAAACAAAGGAGGAACCTATATTTGAATTAATTAACAAACTTATTTTGAATTTTTACGGAATCAAAGAACTTGACAAGCTTCTTAAGAAAACTTTTATTCTAATTTTGGTTTAAGATAATTTATATTTAAATTTGCTAATTAATAATTATACTTCTATAATGTACCGTACGTTAGTGGTTTTCAACCGTGGTGCCGCGAAATGGATAGATGGAAGAAGGCAATCTGTCAAGGGAATCGTACCTCCAGGGAGGACTTTCTATGGGAAAAACCTCTAAGTGTCATACAAAGGAATAAAACCCGAAAAACTCCATGTGGTCAGTACTTTTGTAAGGAGCAAACTTGCGACCAGTTTTAATGGTTTTATTCACTCAGCCATTAGTGGATACCGGTGCCGTAAAATGTAGCGCTGAGCACGCCTTAATAATACTAAATACTGTACTAAATTACTAAATATACTAAAAATACTAAAAGCGCAATAACTCAATAATCATTGATAAGGGTTTTGAAAGAAAGTAGGGATGACACAACTTTATTGAAAGAAGTAGTGGTGAGTGACACAAGAAGAAAATAATTAAGTTGGAGATGCCACGAAAATTATACATATTTAGAAATTATTTAACCATTAATTATATTTAGAAATCGTATTTCCTTCAACGCAAAATAGCAATGTTTAAAGTCGGAAAAGTAAATATTAAACAAAAAGTCAAAATTACATTAAATTAAAATTAAAATTTATTTTCTATTGTCTCATTCAAATAAAAAAATTTTCAAGTTCATTGTCTTCGAGTTTATAAGCAATAAATAAAGAATTGTATACGAAGTTTATTGTTTTCGAATACTTTTAATAACAAGGCTAGATCCTTATTGATTAGTTTACAAATAATTTTTGTTCGATCTTATATTTGCGTGTATAACTCTAAATTTATTTTCTATTGTATATAGTTTACTTTCCCTAAGCCTGCTAGAAATGATATTTTTTGCTTTTTTTTCCGTTGTTCCTATAAGCCTATTCCGTATATTTTTCCCTTTCAACTTAAAAATTTATGACACAAATAACTGTGCACGTTTTAATATCGTTCACTGATGCTGAATAAAACAGCAGTTTTTCAAGCATTTTCCTTATTAATATTAGCATAACAGTTAAATTTTTTTATTGTCAATTACTGGAGATTATAGCTCCCTTCTTTGCCTCTCACTATACGTCTGGATCATATACATAATCACCATGTATAATTAATTATAATAGGATTATTTCATACGCTTATACAGAAAATTTGCTTATATTACGAATATGACACGAAAATATAACGCCTTTATTCGTTAAAATAAAAAGTGTCAAGTTATAACTGTTTTAAAAATTTACAGAGCATAATTAAAGTAACCTTCTTAGTCTGAGTTTCTTAAAAAGGAAGTTCGACTGAAATTATATAATTTTTTTAAAATTAAATTATTATTACTTTTATGATATAAATCATTAAAATTGTTTTAAAGATATAAAGATTTACAAAATGAATATAAATGAAAACTATAAAAACTCGTCCATTTTTAATAAATAAATAAATAGGGAAGAATTTTATAATTATATAAAATTTTTTATTGTTTTGCATTTAAAAATATTTATTACAGGCCGGAATATCCGAGGTGATTAAAGTGTCAGCCTATAGCTCTGGGGAATCCGGAATCGAATTTGGATGAGCAATTACAGGAATTTTTCGGGAGGTGGTCTGATTTGAATACGTCGAATGATACCCCATGTCACTCGGCCGCTCTATTGTGGACCCACTGAATCCACGCGCCTTCTTTCAGACCCATACGTGGGTCTAAAAGAAGTGGAAAACGTTAAAAATGAATATATACAGATATGTAAAGTTTTCTACAATAAATATTATATATACATTAATATTATATTACACAAGATATTATCTATTTGTCGAGTTGAGTTGTATAACTACATATAACTATTTATTTGCTTTAAAACAAAAATTCAATTAATTGTCGAGAATAAATCCCAAATATGTCGATTAAAGATCCCATTATTATCTACATAAAATATGTAATAACTGAATAATACTGAAATCTTCTCTTTTAGTATTTGCATTTTGAAAAGTTAACAGAAGAAGAAAGCGGGTTAGTAAAAATTGTTAAAATATCGAAGAAAGGTAGGTCACGAGACAAAGATTTATACGGACACTGTGCCTTTGTTAATGCAGTATTTTGTAATCTATTAGACTGGATAATAGTATTCAAATCCGTTTTAAAATACAAAACATACAATTCTAAATATAACAAACAACACTATATATATATACTTATATATACGAGTATATATTTTATTATTTTGTATTTATGTTTGTATTATATATATGCAGTAAACTCGGACTAATAAGGGACTAATTTATGCAAGTCCGAGTTAGCAGAATGTTTTCTCCGATGAGAGGAGATGGATGTACAGCAATTTACTACAATCATTTCTATACAGACGTTAGTAGGTTATACAGCTGAATTTATTTAAGGAAATGAGCTCAAAACATTTCATGACAGTACAGTATACAGCAATATACCGTACCATGCTTAGTAACTTACTAATTACTGTAATATAATGCGCAGTATCGTAAAAACTTTCTAGTATCGAAAACACTTATTATAATTTCGTTATAATAATTATTATTCGTTAATTATAATTTTTTTAATTTTCATTTCAAGAAATTTTAAATTACTGTAAATTTTTTCGAAAATATTTATCCAGGTTTTCTGTGTATGTAATATATGTTTTGTTGTATTTTAAAACGGATTTGAATAAAATCAATCCAATAAATAAAATACTGCATTTACAAAGACTCTGTGTTCGTATATCCCATTGTCACGTGACTTGTCTTTCATACGCCCGAAATCGTTCTCAAATATAGTTTATATCATTCTTTGTGATGAAGGTTTATCCTGAGACGATTTTGCTTATGAGGAATTTTAATTTCTCGCATTATCCCTTTCGATATTTAAAAATTTCTAAAAGTACAGGTTGAATTTCATTTTTAATACGAAAATACTCTTCCGTTTCTGCGTTGGACAGGTTTCCTGCTTTTAAAGAATTTAATATAGAAAATCACTCTATTCCGAAGAATTTTTTCCGTTTTGTTCAGGTTCGGTTATGGATAGGTTTTATTGTATATGTGAAATATATTAAACATTAATTAATATACAGTCGACCCCTATAACACTGTTGATAATTCCGTTTTATATGAATTCCATATTGTACGAGTCACTTAGATTTTACAAATACGTGTGCCGGGCTGTGAACGGCTTACGTCTTTGTAAAATCTAAGTGACTTGTACAACATGGAATTCATATAAAACAGAAAAATCAACAGTGTTTAATCTAAATTTCACCCGAAAATTATAACTTTTGATATTAACATAAAGTAAATGAAATGTTGAGTGAGTATATCTTATTTAAAATTTAGATTTTATTCGAAACCTTAAGAAATTATACCTTAAAGTGGGAATTTCAGGTTTGTGGGTGCAAAAACTCAAAATAATATTAACAACAATAAAATAAAATGAAATAAAATTGCTTTAATTTTATGTAGAAACAATTCATAAAGGAATTAGTGAAAATTAAAAGTTTAAGTAGAGATAAAATAAAACATATCGATTGAGATATATTTATATGGATGTAAAATTCATATACTGTATATGAATGTATTTTGCATAAACAGAATGGCAGTGCTTATGACGGGTTTCCAATAGAAGCGGCTTTTGCCCCCTTTCGATATTTAAAAATTTCTAAAAGTACAATTATTGCAAAATTAAAATTATAAAATAGAATTATTCGGTATAAAAGTGGCACTATTAATTTGGGAATACTTGTACTGTATATTGTGGGCCTGTGGCATCATATTTCTAAATGTGCCACTGATGATACGAATTTTACATCATTAGGCTTGCGTAGGATCTCATACAACCCTAATCATCAGTATCTTAAAATAATAAATTTCTATAAAAGTACTTTAATTTTGTAAAGATGATGAAGATTCTATTGCAAGAATCTTATTAAGAAATCTACATAAATTTTACCACTGACTCGTGATAAGAATCGACTGACATGAGTAGGAAATGGAAATATCTCAATCCTCCATTTCTAATTAAAAATTCACTAAATTAATCAATGAAATGTTTAATGCTAGTGTTTACATTATAAATTCAATAAAATTATATTTTTATCCCTTTATTAATGGTGTAAACCCTGGCTTATAATCTATGAATTTAAAAATACAATTCAAATTATTTTAGAAATTTCCCAAATAACATATTTTTGTATTATTATTATCTATTCAATTTAATTAAATATTTTTATTATACTAAAAAATGTTTTGCTTTTATTTGTGCCTTATTTTTATATAAAAAAAAATATATAAAATAATTTATATAACGATATTACATTGAAAACTTACGTTAACAATGTATATTGCGTGATGTAGCCCTGATCAATATTTAGTCTTTGAAGGTTACTTTATTATTGACTGATAAATAAAATAGAAAAATAATTAAATATGGAATGTAAAATGTAATGTATTTTAGAAAAGATTAAAACAATAATAAGAAAGTAGCTGAAATATGTTTAAAAACAGTAATTTGAAGAAATAAAACAAATTCAAACCTCTGAACAAACGGCCGTTGACAAGAACATAAAAATCGCCGTTCTTTATAGGTTATTTTATTTGCATTTTTGTTCAAAAAGTTCATGAAGAAATGGCTGTTGTCGAGAGGTGTCCATTATCGGACACCTCTCAACTATATTTTTTGAACAAAATTATATATTTTTAAGCTTAATTTTAATTATGTAATTTTAAAGTAAACATCTTCTGGAATGAAAAATGCGATAAATTATCGATATCTTACAGTTCCGCTTCAGTTTTAAACACCTTATTTTTCTTAATTTATGATATTTTCAGTCTGTAAGTATTGATATTGATTAAATGGCGCACGCGAGGAAGAAAAATTGATGTCTAAAAGATTAGAAGTTTGCACAAAAATATAACTAAACTGTTTTTTAATTGGGATTTTTATACTTGAACGAGTTTTTTTTTATTTCTTAGTTTTAAATTAAATGTCACAGTTTAACGAGGTACGCGCCGCGTAGTGATAACGCGACACTATGCGTGTTTTAAATGTCATGTGGTAAACAGAACAGTTGATGCGGTAAAACAAACAAAAGCCATACCAAATATTTTCATTTTTATAAGCACGACATACCAGATTCTCCTATTAGTTACATGCAATTAATTTAGTAAATAAATTCAACTTTTCTAAAATTAAATAACTGGATTAAGTAACTGAAATTTAATGAATAATTTAAAAAGTGATGTTAAGTCATGTATAAAATTAATTTTAAGTGTAAAATACAACGAATAAGATTACTGTTAATTTTATTAAAAATTATATTTTAAAAGTATTTGCATACAGTATTTTCAATATTATACAACAAAGTTTCTAAATACGTAGTTTCAAACCCACAATAGAAATGGAAAAAAGATTGTTAGTGCACACAAGACAGAAAATGGTAAAAATAAAAGGAAAAAAATGGATACAATGTTTTAATAAATTTAATATTTTCGTATAAAAAATTCGATGATGATTCTTGTGAATTTATGGAAAATTACAAATAAAGAAGTTAGTTTTTCATGAGGAAAAATTATAGAATTTTCTTTACGCCTTGCGCTCATTAAGAGGGTATTTTTCCCATGAGCATTGTGGATTCGATCAAGCTTACAATATTACAATATCGTGTTTGGGTTTGATATATCCGCAATGAAAGTTTGGTCAATCAAACTTGAATTTAGGTCCCAAGTTGAGAGAGGGCTGGGATTTTTTCCTGGGCCCAGAGAAAAATTTAGAGATCGGTAACAGTTTCTATCCCTATAAATTATTATTTTATTTTTTCTTAATAAAAATATTAAAACGGCATTCTATTTATAAAGAAATATTCTACTATTTCATTTGTTCAAAAAACGGCAGAAAAAGAAAAATGAAATCACTCCCTCTGGAGACCAGGGCTCTTCGAAGCTCTCGACGGTTTGGCAATAGTGAAAACAAAGGCGGGATAATCATTTTAATATCATTTCGGCCTAGCTGAATCCATGATTATTATGAGTTAAAAAGTGATTAAAAAAAGCAAGGGGAAGAAAACACTTTATACAATTATAAAAGATGTTTTTACAGCAATTAATGTGTCATAAATTATTCATTTTTCCTTGTATTTTCAGAGAAATTCTCCTGAAATTTTGCAAAAATATTATCATGTGTTTAATCGTTTTCAAAATGCTGACTAACAGATTCGAAATAGCCGCTAACACTGATGATTAGTTTGTTAATCTACAAATGTTAAAGATACTCTCTTAATTGATAATGTGATATGTTTTGCATATTAACAAGAACAGCAACACCTCTAGCATACATTAATGCAATTCTCTATATTTTGACACTTATTATATAGTAAATGACCTTTCATAAGCAATATTTTATTGAAAAAAATAAAAACCATTCCTTAAATATAATTATTAAATTATTTAATGGGGTTAATATGAAATAATTAAACGTCATTAAATATCCATATTTAAGATTAGCTAATTATTTGAATTAATTAAAATTAACTAGATCATGAGAAAAAATAAGTAACAATTAAAATAAAATATTTTAATGTTCAGTTTAAATTACAAATAAAAAATTTTCCAAACATTTTTTCCTAAGTAATATATCTATATTTATATTGTGCCATGTCTTCTATTTCTATACTACTTATTAATTAGCGATCATATAAGATGGGGAATTTTATTGAATTCGCATTAAAAAGGTTTTTTATCTGTTTAACTTGCCTCCCCAAGATTAATGTGTGTGCCACTGAACAGTGCTACTCCCGTAAAGCGTATATTTAAGAACGAATATTCCCCATAAATATTAAATAGTATCTATGAATTACTAATCGTACAAATAGGTGTTGCAAAGGATATTATTATTACTAAAACAAGTGAATTTGACATTCTCAATCTCAAATTTGAATATAGATCACATTACAGTATATTACTTTTTTTGTTTAGTAAAGGTGTGATAAGTCCTCAGATTAGAAGCCGATACAGAAGCTTAATAACCGTTAAATTAAAGAAAATTGAGAACATTTAATTGCGGTAAAACAAACATTGCAAAGATAAACTATTAGAGGCATTCATCAAGAACAGAATTTAATTTACACTTAAAGAAAATTATTTTGGTCTTTATTCATAAGACTTTCATTTAGATTTGCAGAATCTTCAATACATTTTGTGATTTTTCTGTGGAATAACTAAAATAAATACTAAACATTAAATGAAATCTTCATTAAATATTATTTTGAGCACTATATTTTACATTATCTTCTATCGTACACTGGAAGGTATTGGTGTAGTTTGATGTAATTATTAATACATTGAAGAAATATAAACTTTAAACATGAAAGGCTCAGTTCTCAAAATTAAGTAATTAAGTTTAAACGACCTATTTTCTATATATAAAATAAAGTAATCAAACAGATTCTTATATTTAGGCAAACTATTTTTTAAGAGAGTACTGTTGTGTGACTGTATGTTTACGTGCTTTACATTGAAAAAAAATAACATAGAAACTATAATTGACAATACTTTGTTTCTATGTATGAAAGTAATTTCAAAAATCTATCTTCTTGTTTCATTTAAAGCAACAAATTTTACAAAAATATCTTTACAAAAAAGTGAAAAAGTACATTAAATAATCACGTTATAACATAATTTACATCTGTAAATTTAATTACGTACATTAAAATTATTAGTTAACAGTATTAGTTACGTTAACTAATTATTTTAATTAAAACTATTCAGGAATATCTTAAATATTCAGGAATATTACATTGATTTTATTAGAGTAAAAAGAACATTCATTGTAATTAAACAAATCGATATCATTTTTTATACGGTTTTATGTTGATATAATGGTTATAGTTTGTTATGGTTATGGCATATTTATGGTTTGATATAATAATTTATATCAACATAATAAAAAATTTAATAAAATAATATTGAGTAATAAAAAATAAAATAGAGGATTTCCTGAATGTCAAAAATATCAAAAATGTTAAATACTTTGCTGAAATCATTTAATAAAATTTGGAAAATGTTCAAATATTTTAAGAAACGAATACAGATTTTTTCTTGTCTTTTAAAATTTTTTTAACTTCCTGTAACACGTTTCATTTTTAAAATCTATGACAAAGTATCATATTAATCCATTGTGAGTCTAGCGAACCACAATGAATATGATAAAATACCCTCTTAGTGCTCATAAGGTAGGGGAAAATACTGCTAAAATTCACATTTGCTAGAAATTATATATAATTTTATTATTTAAAAAATATAATACAGTTTTGAATACTAATTTTTTCTTTATATTACTGGGAGCCTCAAAAAAGGTAAGTGGCTCCAACATTTCTCGCCTTCTGAGGGAAGATCTGCTAAGGAGTATTTTAATCTATACTCTAAATGAAGCGTGACAGTAATAAAAATAACAATCTGCAAGTTTTCTAAGAAAACGTTTAGAAAATTAGAAATAATATAATTTTAAATTACTTATATTAAACACATATTTAATTTATTTCATTTTTGTTTCGTTTTAGAAATAATTATTGATGTAAATATGTTCCATATAAATTTATTTTATTAATATTTGAAGATTCGAGCATAAAGATACGAATGGTAATATATTCTATGATTTGATTCTCGTATCTTCCTATGGGAAAATTTTGGTAATAACTTTTCGTGATGATATCCATAAGATCATCATGGGAATGGTGATTCTCTTATCGATATTATGTTAATATTATAGATTAATGTACTTTACTTTTATATATAATGGCAGAGAAAGGAAAAAAATATGAAAATATTTAATGAGAAAAAATAAAAACTAAATTTATAGGCTATATAAATGCAAGTCTGTTATCAATGAACATTTTATATGTAATATTGAGAGGGGAAAACATTATAACAGCAAAGTTCTTAACATAAATTTAAAAAATTATAGCAACATATTAAAAATTTTATTAAAGATTATATATTTATATAAAATTAAATATTAAAACATTTAAAATTGTTAGATATTGCTCGTTATAACTGACATTAAAATTATATTTACTTAGAGTATTTAAAAGTATATAAAAATGTCCATAAACAAATTCAGATTTACTTCTAATAAAAATTATATTTAAAATTTTTTTTAATTTCATAAATTTTTATTAATACTTTAAATTTTCGAAAGTTATTTAGTATTATTATAATTATTATAATTAAAATATGATATTTTTAAAAATAAACTTTGAAATATTTAGATTAAAAAATGAAAAGAAATTGGATCAAGAGAAATTCATGGAAAAATCCATCGTCAACCAGGCACAAAAATTCTCATATAAGTACAATTTTCATCTTTAGAAAATCATTCTATTAACTGCCATAGAAAACAATTGAACCTTGAAAGAACATTTCGTTAGCCTTATTTTTTATATTGTTATTATATAACTTTTTTCTAGAAAAGACAAACCGGAAAAATGTGGGTCATCAGAGAAAAATGTCTCTTGGGCGTTGCCCATTCGATTCTTTTGACATATTCTGATTTGTCTAATTACTCTTTCTATTCGTGAATCCTCTTCTGTTATTAAATTCGAGTCTTTGGAAGTTCATTTACTTGAAATTAATTCTTCCAAATTCCAAAAATCCCAATAACAATCTGCTATCAAAACAATATAAAATTGCTATTTTATCTGCTAGAATAGTTTTGGATTTATTTATATTAAAAATAGTTATGTCAAGTATTCACAGTAGCGAAACCTGGAGCCCAAGTAATCTGAACTTTGTGAATATTTTTTTCTTAATTTATTTAAGCACTGAAAGGTGATTTGAATATGACAAATACACTTAACACATATATATATATACAATATCTAAGAGTTTACTTTTTACCATAGTGCGGCGGTAGTACAGGGGCGAGTTTTGTTATGCACACTAGTACATTGGCTCCCCATATCTGTACTAGTTATGTTATTACATATTTAAATTTAATACCGTTTAATATTTAATTTAAGTTTAATAAATTCAATTTTGTATAATTTAATTAGGAAACTTTAAGCGCCGTTTTGTTTAATTAAGATAAAATCAGAGAATGTATAGTATATGATATGCATTTTGATGCTGGTCCAAAGTTATTTTAAATTAAATTAAAACAAAAAAATTTAAACTGAGCTCAAATTGGAAATGATTTTGATAAAAACTAATTATACGGTTATTATAAACAAGTGAAGAGGCACTTTAAAAGAAAAAAAATTGAAGCAATCACACACGAAATTCTATCATGTTCGTTATGAACAATTACACATCATGAAAATTTGAAGCTCTAGATATACCTGTAGACTTATATAAAATTAGTACAGATAGATAGGCTTATTTCCACTTCTCTGTATTAATATTTAAAAATAAGAATAATAAACAGATATATTAATAGTCTTTTTTCGTTTTACCATATGAACATTTATCAAAAATATACTTAATTAAATACATTGATACACAATACTAAGATTATTACGTATCAAACTCGAATTTTTTAAAACTTTTTCCTTCCTGCGAACACTAAGAGGGCATTTATTCCATGCCAATTGTGGGGTCGATCAGGCCCACAATAGAGAGGTTGAAGGTGAGGGACGGGAACGTCCAATACATTTGGGACAGACCACACCGAAAAATTTCATTATTGTAAAGAAAATTTCTGATTTAGAAGGAATTTTTCTGCAATCTGCAATCTTCAATTTTCACGATTAGAGATTAATCATTATTCAAAATGAAATGAAAAAAACTGCAAATAAATTATTAATTCTGATTTCTCTCGATGTATATTATTGACCTAAATATCGAAAAATCGTTTAATTTTTCTACTTGTTTGGCCAAAATGATTTCTCTTGTAGAAATTAGATTAATAATTTAATTTTTTTTTTTGGTGTGTGTATATGTGTATTATAGACTTCTGCTGTATAGAATATTTTATACTACATTGAATTACTTACATGTTCAAATATTTTTTCTCAATTTTGTGTTATAGGCTTGAAATTTAAAATACTTTTTTTATTTTTATAAAATTTGTTTCATTTAACGAGATTTTCATCCCTGTTTGGTATCGTTAATTATTGTTTATAATTTATTTGTATATAGCAATGTAATTAGTCGGCTTTTATTTCAAAAACGTATGTAAATGGATGAAGTACAGTAATTTAAAGAAAAAAACAGGAGATAAAAATTAAGTAAAATATTTTTGATTCTAAGCAGTGTGTATGATAAAATGTCTAAAGATAAGTTGCCATAATGATAATTGATTGTAGAAGTAGTAGGTAAGCAGGAATGCACATATTTTTTATATTTCCAAGCAATCACTTAAAAAATTCATTAAATGTTTAATATTATATATTTAGCAAAGAACTTTCTGCATTTAAATAAATTATTTCAATTTGTTTTCTTCCATATCTCTTATTAAAGTTAATGTGTTGTTTACGCTAAATGGTCTTTTTTCCTACTAACGTTAATGTATTTTATAGCAATTCATCTTGCAGATTAAAAACATAACAATTAATGCTTAATTAGAAGTAAATTTAAGCAAAAATTTTCTAAATTTTAATGTATAAATTATTTTTTTCTTTAAACGTCTTTACGATAGTTTTTAGTTTTGATAATAATTTCAATTTTGTAAATTTAATTCAAAAATTAAATACAAAGTTTAGAAAATTATCATTTTAATACTGTATATATAGTCTGAGTAAAACCCTGTGACAACTCAGACTATAAATTAGCCCTATGTAGCAGTATAAATAAAAAATATTTAATATTGTAATTCCATTATAATATTGTATTCTTGAGTAGTTAAGTAAATTTCATTAATTTTTATAATATAGCTTTTACCTAATTTTTTATATATTAACATAAAGTTCATAAACTGAAAGAAAAACTCATTATTAAATGGTATGAATATTTACATCATTAGAATTATTATTTAAATAAGAAGAAATGCAATTAGACAAATAAAACTACTCTTGCATTGATAATGAATATAATGTAAATGCTATCATTAAATTAATTTTAATGATACAAATATTAATTATTGAAACATTATATAAAAACAATAGGAAATTTTTATAAATAATAATTCCATATTTTTTTAATTAATAATTTCTTGTACTCTACTTGGATTATAATTTTTCTCTATAAAATATTATAACAAATAAATATTGCTAAGTTCCTGTTCCTAAATATGTTAATGTTAATGATTTAACTTAAATATAATTGTTAAGTACGATATTTAAAAAAAAATATATATTATTACACTTCTTCACTTTGATATAGAGAAAAAATAAAGTGCAGTCTTCTTGAATTGATAAAATTATTAATTTACTAACTTTTAGTTTCAAAAATAAATATATATTATTTTAATATTTATATATTTATTTTAAAATACAAGCAATGAAATTTATCAATATTCCATAAAATATACATAGATTGTATGCAAATTAGACTTAAAATTCTCACTATTTCTCTCCTTAAATGCCAATTTAATAGTAACAGATCTGTCTGACGTAAGTAATGTGTTAACTTGTAAATTAAAACTCATTGTATTATTGTAAATGTAAAGGCTAATTTCCACAACACTGGAAAAAGGAAACAAAAAGTGATGTCACTTCCTATTCAGAAGTTTTCGTTCACCAAAACTTCCGTTCAGATTTTGGTGAATGAAAGTAGAAAACACTTCAACTTTTTCGTTTCTTTTAGAATTTTTCGTCGTGTTTTTGATTAATATAAAAATGTAACAGTTATAAAACACCACTACTATGTCGTGTATCAAAGAAAAATGGCGGACTATTGAAAAACCTATAAGCGAAGAATTAGAATTGTTTTTAGAAATTAGAAAGTATTCCTTCATCTATAATAAAATACTTTCTGACCTCTTAATTCTGCCGACAGTATTCTAGTATTGAAATAGAACTAAACAGAAAATGAAGGGAAACGGAATTAGTAATTTTTCAGTTCCGCTTTCTGTTTCCGTTTTCTGGTAATTTGGAAAAGCCTTAATAGAAAATACGTTTTTTTTAAATATAAAATGCACGTATCACTAACATTGATACGTATTTTACGATGTTTTCTCACTTCTCTTTCTCTGGTAGCAATTTTCGGTACATCAAACTCAATTGGTTAGTAATAAAAGATTTTAGACAACTTAGATATGTAGAATTTCTAAAATATAACGGTTTTAGCAACATTGATAATATTTTTTAAGTCATAAAATAAAAATTTTATTTTTTAATCGGAGGGTTCATGCAGGATTTCAGGAAGACAATAATGAAGAGATAATTCCGCGATCTGAGGAGAACCGTGGTGAAATGGTAGAAGCTTCATTATGGGAACAAAATTTTCAGCCCATAAATTTGGTCAGAGACGGGTCATAAAATTATATGAGATTGTTAGATGTATTTTATTAGAAAATTGTGTCTAAATAATTCTTTTATAACAATGTTAAAGAATTTGAATTAAATAAATTGTCTTTTTATTATATTTTTATTAGTAATTATATCAATAAATGAGAAGAATATTACAATAATTTCATTTACATAAGTGAAAAAGTAGCAAATTAAAGTACACTAAAATCCCAACTTTGCAATCACCAATAGTTTCGAACACACGGTTTAGGAGTTTAACTATATAGTATTAAAGAAACGGCTGTATATATAAAAGGTACTTCCTGAAAATCGTAAATTTTACGAGAACAATCATAAATTTAATTCATTAAAATTACTTTAGACGTTTAATTCACAGAAGAAATTGAAATCGTTTATACAGTATCATCTGAAAATGTTTTTTGTTTCATTTATTATAATTATTTATAGATATAAAATAGAATTTCTGTCTGTTCTCTAAACACTTCTAAAACCTTTAACCAATCTTCCCCGCATTTTTCAAAGGGACTCTATAAGGCCCCGTGAAAAATATAGAACTATTGTATAAACGACGACACTCCATTCCCCGATTTCATCTTTTCAATTAATTCCTAAGCCCTTTGAGCTGGACCAAATTTTTTATAGTTATTCTCTAGATTATCTGTTGTAGCGTCTCTCTTTATCATATTTTTCCCGAGAAGCTCCGGGCATATCTGCTAATATACTATAGTAGCCTATATAATCAAGAATAATTTAACTATTTAATTGTACATTAAGCTTTGTTCGAAGCTTTATCAGTGTTTCGTTAATCTCTATAATGGAGTTAGATACATGAAAATCGTGACCAGATATACGAACAGGAGGCCCCGATATACGAACTTCGGGTCTGGACCGGTTTTAATTTAAAAATTGCAACCCGGCAGTGTGGTGATGTCACAATAACTATTTGCTCATTATTATAGCTTTTCTTTCTGAATAAAGTTTGTTGACTAAAAAACACTGTTTATTTTTTAATTTCCTGCATTTTTCTTATATAAGATACATTTATATTCAAAAACATTGAAGTCTTCTTTCTACATAGTCCAGTTTTGTTTAGCAATGAATTCATATATTTTTATAACATAAAAAAATTATTCTTTAGTTATACTCGATAAAATCACACGAATTACAACACAACANAATTTAAATAATTATTTAAAAAATGTTTAATACTACAATATAAAATCAAAATCAATGTAAACAAAAATAATTTTATATGTAAAAAAAAGTTTGTCAATTACAAGGTAAAAACAAAAAACACTTTTATTAAAAACATGAAAAACAATAAAAACACAAGAAGAGTATTCATTCGCTCTAAGAAACTAGAGTCTAATACATTTGATTCATCAAGAATGAAAGAGATTTTTTCAACACAACAAAAATAATTTTATATGAATAAAAAATATTTCAATCTTGAGATATCAATAAAAATTTAAAATATTGACAATACCTATTCATTCTCATAAATGGAAGATGAATGATTATCTACAATTATAAATATCTAAGATACTTGAAACTGCGCGTATATCTTCAGCAGTACATAAAAATTACTATATGTGCGTATCTTTTGTGGGAGAATTTATATTGGGATATTTTTTGTGCTCATTTTTCATGTGCGTTGTTCTCTGGTTAGAAAAAATAATAGCATATTATGTATCTTATACACATAGAACTATAGCTAATTTAAATGTTAAACGTGCACAGTATGATTATTTTATGCTTGCATATACTTATTATAATTATCAAATTAACAGCCCAGGATATCAAGGCTTAGTCTACCGCTCTGGGAGACCCGGGATAGGATCAGGGTGAGCAACTCCAGGAATTTTTTGAGGAGTGGTTTGTCCCGATATGCTGGACCCTGTTCTTCATCACCCAGTTGAGACATTGTGGGCCCGACTAATCATATCCATTATGGTCATGATTAGTCATTATGATTAAAATAGGCCCTCTTAGTGCCCTTAGGGAGGAGGAAGGAAAGAAAATAAAACATATATTAAGTTTTCGGCAGATGTATGTCTTTAATGAATCGATATCTCTCAACAAATAGATTGAGTTCTCGTTAAGGACTGCGAATTGAATTTTTGACTGGTTTACAGACTTCAATATGATAAGAATTGAAAATTAATTGGAAAATATTGAGTGAAATTATAAATTATTAGTTATTCCGCCCCCGTTTTTATAGAAAATTGAAAGACAAAAAGACAGAAAATAGGAATGAACTAATAACTAATTCGGCTGCAATATTTTACTGTACATACTATAAGTGTCAATATATTAAAAATTATTCTTCATATAAAAATAAATGAATACATTAGGATTAAAAATATTTTCCGTAAAAAGATAGATGAGTATAAATATCCATTTCATATAATCGTACAAAAATGAAAGCATTGCCGTAGAAAAATGAGAAATGATAAATGGCATGCCTAACCTAAATAATTCAAGAAAGTATAATAATTTAAATAATTCTCTTCCGAAAATATAGCATGTTAACATAAAAATCTTTAATAGGCAAACAAGGCATCAATCAATATCTGTCTTATAAAACATAGTTTGTTTCGAGAATAATAAGTGAAGTATATAAATCTGACAAGTAAGTTTAAAATACTTTTAAATGTAAGAAAGATATCGGATGGCCGAGACTCATAATTAGATTGACCGTATTGTATTACGTCTAAACCGGGACAGTTTTAAGGTGACTAAAAAAATAGACCTAAATATGACTAAACTTGGATTATATTTTAAAATTGTTTATATATTGATTGTTCTGTTTACAATTTTATGCTATTTTTGAGAGAGTCAAGAGAAATCCATAACTGTTTACTCGGTTGCCCATTGTGGGCCTGGCCGAACCCATGATGGATATGGGGATAAAAGGCCTTCTTGGTCCCCGCAGAGCAGAAAATGTTAAAAAAAACTTTGAATTTCTCATCAGAATAAGTTTTGCTTGATTCGCTTTGCAATGAACATTTTTAAATATTGTAGAATAACAATAAAATAAAAAATTAACCAAAAATATAAATATTCCTCTAGCATCCTTATGAAAAATTTATTCTTTTATGCAATAAGTATTTTTATAAATTAGTATAATTTTTAAATACCTAGCAACTAGGAATATATTTTATTTTATTTCGACTAATAAAGATAACATTTGAAATAACAGTAGGTTTTATAATCAATAATGTACTTGCTTTAACACTCAAAAATTCTAATCGAACAATCAAGTCCAGACATCACGTTCTCTCAGTTTTATGATACCTTTCTTCTCATTTTTGTAATACTGTTCTATGTGCAATAACACGAGAAATAATAAAAACAAATATTACATTTTTATCGAGCTGAGACAGTCTCTTTCCTTCAGCTCACCAATGACCGAGTAGATAATACTAGTGAACATTAGTCGCAGGTTCATACTACCTGATCAAGGGAGCTGGCACGTGGTTTTTCGGATTTTCTTCGCGTGTATAACATCTAAATAACGAATAGAAAGATCTCAAGAAATCTCTCTATGAGAAAATGGTGTTATAAGCCTACAATCAATCCAGTTTCGAGATTGAAACTTAAACCAGTTTCAAAATTGACTGAAAACCGTAATATAAAACAAATGGATTGTTATGGATTGTAGATTTTCTTAACTGGAATCAATATACTGTATTAGGATTGAGATTCCAGTAAGACATTGTTATAACTAAGTGATAATTTTTGTCTAGTGCATTTATTTTACAATATGTTACAAAATATTTTTATTGCTGATTCAATTAATTGTAACTAAATTATTATTATATTATATTAGTGAAAAAATCTTGGGGAAGGAGTTCAAAGAACGGCAGTTTCTAGGAAATGTACAATATAAAAAAAGTTGCGAATTCGTATTTTTTATGATATTGTTTATTATTAACGACATTCGACATATCAGAAGAAACGTAACTGATAATTTTTGAATTTTTAAATAAATTAGCTTATTCCACAAATTTTGGAAGGTCTCTGCCTGGAATCGCTTTTTATTATCTTTTATTTAGTACTTTCCTGTACAATTTCTGAAAATCAGGAAAGTGAAAGAGAAAATATCATCAATATATGACAATATTTTTTTTTAACATTTTCTAACCTGCGTTCACTAAGATAACCTTTTTTGTATTGATGTATGCTTATCATAGATTTGGCCAGACCAAGGGACAGCTGGGTATAAAAAATAGCCCTCACTATCTGACTGCCTCCACACAAGTTTAAATAACGGCTGGATGACTGAGGTGTTAAGTCGTTAGCTTACCGTATTCGAAGAACCGGAACTCCTAAGAAAAATTCGGAGAGAAACTCCGCTAAACTGGCTGGACAGATCTCTCAAGAAAAATTCGTGCAGAGTTTCTCATCTAATTTTTCTCGGGAGGTTTGTCCAGCCATTAGCGGATCCATAAACCATTAAGCGTAGTGCAAAAGGAAATAATATGTCGTACAAAAATTTTTGCTACCCGAGATATCCAGCTCTACTCGATAAAATCTCTCAAAAGGAATGCAACTGTACCCTACGCATTCCTCCTAAATCCGCCCCTCTGTTCAGCATATAATCTTATGAGTACCGTTCCTCACCGGCCGAATCCGTGATAGGTATGATTAAAAAGATTGTGGACCTACCAGAACCCGCGATAGGTATGATTGAAAAAGCCCTCTGAGTGCCTATAGGTCGGAAAAAGTCAAAGATGAGAAAAATTAAGTTTAAAATTATTAAAATAAATTCTCGTACTACATTCATTACAGAAGTCAACCCAACGATTGAGACTCGAATCTGGATCTTCCAGAGCGACTGGCTGATATCTTTGACGTTTCGATCATTCGGTGTCCATTAAATAATATAAAACATGGACACTCCCCGAATTTTTTCCAGTAGTTAATGAAAGTGCATTGTATCAATACAAAGAACTCATAAAAACAGTGTAAAAGATATTAAAGAAGGGCACCAAAGCATGTTACTAGTATTTTTATTACTTACTAATTAAAGCAAGGTTATTTGATCAGATGAAATGGAATGTTTCGTTTGTCAAAACTACTATATAATTTTTTAATTATTTAATTAACTTTCATTATTAAAAGAGTGACTTTATTATAGAATAAATCAAATCTGAAATAATCAGTTCGATATCTCGAATAGTATCACAGAAGGTATTTCAATCGAACCGATCTCTACTATTATACCATGTGTCGATATTTCGTAATCTAAAAACGTAGCTGATGCATGGTTCGATAACTCGGTTTCTAGGTTTTGGTGCGCTAGATCCATTTATCAGATAAGTTATAACCGCATTACAAATTATTCAATGCAAAAGTATATCTATCTGTTTTATTTTAATATCATAAAAATTAAGCTTTTTTATTCCGTAATATAATTTCTGAAGATGAAAAATTAATTTTACTGTCTCATTTTGAATTTCAATGAATAAAAATTATACAATTTTTATTTCCTATCTTTAAATTCTACTGAAAAAAAATTTGCGATCTAATAACATTTTTATTATGCTATAACATGAAATCTTACAACTCAAATTTCATTCATTTCTAATTAAGATAGAAAGAAGAAACTTTGTTAAAATGCATTGACTTGGGAATATCTTCAAGTCCCAGCATTAAGTCTGATAACATTGCATTTTAATGAGTTTTAGGAGGTGGCTCCATCTCCGTCATTCCCCCCATTCGGAAACCCAATAAACATAATCAAGTGTTGTAAATGCATTGTATGAAGTATATGGTGGGGGTGTGAGCATCCCCTTCATCTCCACCGTGAATTTCAAAAAATTGACCAATTAAAGCTTTTTAAATTTTTTAAAAATATAATAAAATCTTTCCTCAATTCAAATGTGTTTCATTTTGATATTTCAAATTTGAACATAATGGGATTATTACCCGATTCTCTGAAGGATCCAGGTTTAATCTTACTCGAGTCCTCAAATTTTCGTGAGTAGTTTGACTTAGCTAAATTGGACACTGACTTACTCTTAGATATATTGGAAACATTTTTACTCTCTGTGAGACAGAGCTAAGTGAAGTCAAACCTTGATATAATATCACCTTCGTAAAGCACCGAAGAATACGTCTTACGAACGGATCTTTCTCGTAAATATTAAATGGAGAGCTCCTTCATGTACAGTAAGTCAATTACTAAATGTACGAATTTTCATTGTTTTATCATCTTATAGCTTGACTTTAATTAAAAATTCAAACTTGTTTGAGACCTCATTACTACAATATATACGGTATATAATTCTTATTGTTTAACGTGCTTCAGTTTAATATTATACTCGACTTATTGCCAATTTCATAGACGAACAAATGATAGTACTAAATCGAAGTATGACTAATATTAAGGCTTAATTTTTATTTCGCTTCTCTTTACTTATAACATGTGTATTATAGGAACCTGTATACATAAAATCTTATAATAGTTAAGTTTATATCAAATATAGGCTATTATTATAAAATTAGTTTTCTATTTAATAATTTATTTGAAAATATATAATTTAAAAAAATCATTATTATAAATCTGTGGCTTGGAAGAATAAGGGCCTTGAAAGAATGTCATGGGCATACCTTTGACATTGACCCTAATTCTTCCAAGCCACAGAAATATTATTATATTAGAAACTTATTCTAATTTAGTACTGCAAAACTATAAAGAATAGGTCCTAAATAGTTACAAAATTAATTATTTTAAGCAGTATCTTGATTAATTACATCGATAAATTTTCTAACAGATAATTTTAATTAAAAACAATTTATAATTAATATTATCGAATCTCTATCTTATCGGCTCTCCTCAAAATAGTTAACAATAAATCAAGCGGCCAAGGTCAATAAATCTAACCGAGATATATTGATTTTTAAATCATTATTCTAGTGTAACACATACTTTTCTAACCTCTAAACTAAATCGAACGGTAAAATTAAAATGTTATTGATATTTTAACAAAAATTGTTGAAGTAAAAGCTGATAGACGAAGCAATGCAAAGCAATAATGCAATAAATTTTGAGACATACCATAAAATAAAAATTGCTTTTTAATCTCATATAAGAATGCTCAAGGCGAAATTATTCCGTTTACTTTGAGCTGTCTAGTCTGAAAGGGTATTAAATAAGTCTCTATGGATGAAGTGTTTCATTAAGTGCTTTTATATATAGGTTGGCATGTTTCTTTAATATGGTTTTATACCCTTATCTGTAAAGCCGTAAATTATCTCAAATTACTTTAAAAGAATCTGCCACTCTGGGGGACCAGGAATCGAATCTGGGCGATCGAAATATTCCAGGAATTTGTCATGGGTTGGCTCTCTCGGATATCTCGGATCCCATCCCTCACCATCCAATGCTCTTATTTTGGACCTGATCGAACCCACGATGGGTATGGAAGAAAGGAACTCTTAGGTCTTACAGGGCAGATAAAATATAAAATAAAAATATTCATGGATACTTTTTAAACATATTTTCCGAATTTATTTTATATATATTCTAAATGCTAAACAAATGTAAAAACTGTAAGTAATAAAAACACATGCATTGGAAGCATTTTCGATTCAAAATTTTCCAAGAAATATCATAGTTGGAAAAATTACTCATAAATTCTAATTCTTCTCTAATGCAAAATTAAAACCACACGAAAGAATGATCAATTTCTGAATAGAAAAAAGAAAAAAAAATCGATCAAGACTGCAGTCGACCAAATATTTTAATTATGGAATATTAGTCTATATCATTATGTAAAAAATTAAACTATTACGGATATTCGAAAGTGTATTCTTATTATATACAGTAAGAAAATTTCAGTCAAATAACAATCATTTTTTGGGGGGTTTGTTTTTAAACCATAAGAGCAACTACTGGATGATCGAGCCTACCGTTCTGAAGGGCCCGGAATCAAATCTGGGCCAGAAATTTTTTATAGGCGGTCTATCCCTGATATATCGGATGCCGGCCCTCATCACCACGAGTGTACAAAACCACTGAATACTGTCATGGTTTCGCTCCTTAACGAAGGACTGGCAAGTAAAGTTTTCGTGTTTTCTTCACGTATCTAACCTCTAAATAGGAGCCAGTTTCCCATAGAAAGTATTTCCGGGAGGTATCCCTCTTGGCAGATCGTCTTATGTTGCATTAGACCCACATCTCTTCCATCTCATTCCTCCCCTTCATGGGTCTAGTCAAATTCACAATGAGTATGAAAAAAGGGCCTCTTAGTATGTCCACTGGACGGAAAAAGCCAACAAAAAATGAAGAAAAAATAAAAGCACAAAATTCATTAACAAAACATTAACACTTTACAACGTATCATTATTCGCTAGAGTTGTGCTAGATTTTACGTTTAAATACCGTTGATAACTATTTCGTAACACAGGATACATCCAACTTAAAATTTTAATGTCGTCACGCCATAATTCGTTTAAATTACCTTCATTAAATTTAATACGATGATTTTTCAGTATTTAATGTTTTGATTGATAATATTTTTAGACAATTATTCTAAAGGCACGCTTCATAGAAAACAATTAGGTTGATTGAATTCGACTTATTTTAGCTTATTTTATTTATTCTTAATATCCAATAATTATTATTTTTTTATAATCACGTATGTACATAAAATTTTCTGTCTTTTTATTATTTTGGAAGTTATAAATTAAAATTTATAGTAAGTTTATAGACTTTTATTGTAATGTTTAATGTAAATTCTAATGTTAGAAACATTAGAAGAAATTAAATTAAACTGTCATATTTCAAATATATTCCTCTAAAAATTATAATTTTAATGGTTTATGTATCTAAATTTTAGAAATTAAATTTATTTTAAAATTTGCAAAGAACTTTTTCGATTCTAGACTCAAAATTAGACTCCATTCTTCTAAAGCATAAAAGTATATAAATAATATTAAAAAAAATAAACATAAATAAAATTCCTCACCACTTATCATTAGAAGTTTTAGTGTAAATCACTTTCATGTGATTTTTTTTACATTAAAGACTAAATTTTCGGTCTTTCTGTGTTCAGAGAATGAGTCAAATGACCTGCTGAAAGCAGGAATATAACATACACACACATAAATAATATAAAGTGTGACAATAAATAAACAGTAGATTTAAAAATATAAGAGCGATTTTATAAAGTTATAGATTAACTTTTTTCGGATAGATGAGTGCTAATAATTATAGAATTAAAAAAATACAAACTACAGTATATATTTTATTTCTAATAAAAAAGAAAAGAAGAATAAAAACTATATCAGTTATATATTAATTTAGTTTATAATTGTTAAAATTTATAAATTATGAAAACTGAGAAAGAACTTTTTAATATATTAATTGAGACTTTAAATAGAGAACATTTAATAAAATTCATTTTAAGAAAATTATAATGTTACTATCATCAAAGTAAAGTTTTTTTTTATAATTAAATTTTAAATTTGAGCAATAGAATCATTATTTAAAATAAAAGTTATAACTTAATAAGTGCTTATTCATAAATATTTTTAAAATAAATCTTTAAGTAAAATTAGATAACACTTTTTTATACTAAAAATGCTTTTTTTTAAATGATATTTAGTTTAAAAAGTTTGAAGTCTCTATCTATAGTTTCTAAATGTATGTTTTGCTATTCATAAGTCTCGTAAATTCCTATCAATATTATGCTATAAACAGTCTAACTACAATATACAATTTTCTTTTTAAATTATAAAATAATTTCAGATTTTTGAAGAATAAAAAAAAAAAAGAAAATTGTGACTTTAGATTTCAACAGTTAAATTTTTGTGCTGATTAATGTTGATGTTAATTAATTTAAATTTCAATTAACACGTAAATTAATTACACTGTTAACGCGTTATGAATTAAAATATAGACATAATTTAAATTGTAATCTTACCTAAGCTAATTAGTATTAAATGACGTCACGGTAATTTATCCCATGGACAGGTAGAAATTTTTGAAGGGGGGATAAAAATTATCTGGATAAAAACCGACCTTACGAAACAAACACTAACGATTAAGTGATGGAGCGAAACCTCCACACATGATACATTCAATCCGATTGGACGAGTTCCAGCCAGTCACGTGGCATTGTTTTCTGGTGTTTTGCACTTTGGTCACCCAGGTAACGGGTAGAGGAGGAGTCGATAATGAAAGCAGTGAGAAAAAATGGGAAAGAAAAACTTCGATTTCATTTCTTGTTTTTTTTTTTTTATTGCATTACTGAGTATTGACCTGTTTTGTGCTGTTTATGAAATAAATATTTGAATTTTGAATAGGTATAATACTTAAAACACTAGATTGTGCGATAACAGTCACACGATTTAATGTTTTAAGTCTCTCAACTCTCAATAACCAATTATTTTGTATCTTAGTGAGATTTTATATGCCAGTTCTTATCGAAGTGACAAGTCTTGAAAGTCTCTACCTGTAAAGGAATGTTAACTTGCTTTACAAACTTGATAGAACTTCACGTGATTCTGACGTCACATATTGACAGTAAATCACGTGATATGATTGATAGAATGTCGATTTGTATTTATATTTTCAAATATATCATATTCCATCATGCTTCCTATTTTGCAATATGTCTTAGCTCTTTCATTAAATATACTAAAAATACGAATGATGCATCGAATTTTAATTTAGTTTACGTATATTTTGTACAAATCTAAATTTTTTCCATATTTATTTCGAGTCACTGAAGATGTTTTCTCTTCTATAAAAGTATCGAAAAAATAAGTTATAAACATAAAATAATGATGATTTAATTATTAAATAGGTAAACTTACCGCATCATTTCTAAATTATAATCACGTGAACGAGCTGCAGCATATGTCATTCTGTTAAATGAGAGTGGCATCGGGTCATCTTTCATCAGAACTTTGTCATGGGGAGATGTATTTTGAATTCCAGGAGGGGTCTCGTAATTATGCTCTTATTTCATAAATTATATGTTAATTAGTTGAGAAAATGGACTCGAAATATTATTAAAAGTTATATTTACCGTTACATCTACGAGTAGGCTGTCTTAACATCAGATTCTTATATTTAAAATCAGCACAATTAAAATAATTTGGAAATTCTTTTCTGTCAAATGAGATCGGTTGTTCGTGTTTACAATCAAGGCGAGACTTATGGCAAATTTCTAAAAACAAATTCAGAAATATTTTTAATATAAATTTTAGTACTTATTATTTAAATATTTTATTTTTTTAATTTGTTATAAAGGCAATTATTTTTTTACTCTTTTCTCTTTATGAATGTAGCGAGGTTTTTTTAAAAATACCCATCGTGGGGTCGGCCAAACTACGCAGGGAGCGATCGGGTGATAATTGACGATTTCCTGAACTAATTCCTATGAAAAATTTCTGGAATGGCTGGCAAAGATTCGATCCCGGACTCTCTAGAACGGCTGGCTGACCACTTAACGCAGTGGTTTTCAACCGGGGTACCAAGAAAAATAGTGATTAGCAGTGCCATTATACTTCTTACATGTATTATTAATATTACTAAAAATACGAAAAATGCAATAACTACATTGATAAAGAAGTAGGGATGCTACAAGAAAAAAATTACCAGGTAGGGGTGCCACAATCAGAAAAAAGTTGAAAAACATTGCCTTAACATCTTGGCCATCCGGCTGTCATCTTCTACAGTTGTTAAATTAATATACTAAATTCATTTTAAATATTTTTTTTTTAAATAAGGCTATTATGTGTATAAAAATTTTCATTACTATTAATTTGTTGTTATAAACGATAATTTTGAATTTAAATATTAATTTCAAAGTAGATATTATCACTGTTCTGCGATTATCAAGGCAATGAATAAATTTTCTATTTCTATTAATTTGTGTTGTTTCTTTGTCTCATAATTTTATTTACTGTAATTTTTTTATTCTGAATAGCTCTAAGAACAGAATGTTAAAAATACAGAATTTTAGCTTTACTACATTTTAAAAAATGGAGGCACTGTGTGTAGGGGGGACGATTTTGTTCACCCACTTTGAAGCTTAAAGATTTATTTTTTTGTCGAAAATTTCTGAAATTTTGCAGGAAGGTGTGTGTATTAGGAGGATTGATGCTATTAAATTTTGATGGTTAAAAATCAAGAGGATGGAGCGATAGAAGGGTCACGTGTCATATCGTAGGGTCGAACCTAATGAAGATTTTACTCGTTTTTAGCATTTACAATTATCTACTTATTTATAAACACATCCCATTTTATAATAATTAATTATATAATTGTTTTTAAAAAATAAAATATATTAACAGATTGCGCCACACACAATTTTAAATTCTTTTGCCAAGAAAGTTACACAACTCGTTGCTGAATTTTCTATGCGCGAAACTACTATTTTTATCTTTTAATTGTTAAATGCAATGATATTAACAAAATAAATGTTATATCGGTTGATAGTAATTAAAATACGTTTATTCAACGCTGTCTAGACATTTTTAACAGTTTAGATGCAACAAAATCTGGTATAGTAACATTTCAGGACATATCGAATATATTTCCGTAAAAAAAGTTCAAAAACTCGACACTATAGTATTTTTAGTGCTGATTTATCAATATTAATTTATATTATTCAATATTTGAACAGTTAAAGATAAAGACAAATGTTAAATCTTATAAGTTAATATTTGAAGTCCTCCTAAGAAGAACGTTAATTGTTTTGCAGCATTTTTTTGCTGCAAAACAATTAATGTCAATTAACTACTTTGTGATTGTTTTCCTGTTCCTAATGAGAATAACAATTTAAGTTACAAAAATTTTAAAAACGTTTGAAATTAACAAGTTGTATTATTTAAATCAATAATTTCATCATACGATTTAAAATCGTGTAATTGCGAGAACAGCCACTCTACAAAACATCATAATTTTATTTAATTTTAAATTAATATATGACTGTAATGATTAAAATAGTCATACTTTAGTAATTATTTCTCATTTTTATTTTTTTGAGACTTTTTTCCATAAGGTTTGGTCAGGCCTACAATGGAATCCCAGCCAAATGACGGGAAGGGATTCCATATATCCGGGACAGACCATCCATGAAAAATTTCTGGGGTTGTTGGCACGGAATATCCCAGCTCCACCAGAGCGGTAAAGTGTTGCCTTAGCTGTCTCGGCCATTGAGATTTTTCTTGAAAGCACTAAGAATATTTCTTTTTCAAACCGTTTGTGGGTTTGATCGGGTCTACAAGGATAGACAGATAAGGAGAGATTAAGCCCGATAACCACTCCTAAAAACCTGAGGTTCCTGCCAGAACCTCAATCCTAGAGCGAGAGAGAGGAATTGACCTTTTTTTTTAATCAATTTGGCCATTTAGCTTTCATCAATTAGTAAGTTATAAATAAATTTTACACCAATAAAATATAATAAAATAAAACAATTAATTTATGAAGAAATGAAATTACTTAATTAAATAAAAATATTTGAACAATGTCATCGTTAGTGACTTTTTCTACTCTAATATCCTCTATATTGGCAGTCTCACTCAGAGTCAATCCAGACACATTTCTAATAAAGAAATCAGATTAGTGTCTTTACTATAATTTGCTTCCTTCTTCTGCTTCTTCCCATTTATCTCTAGTTTTATGGTTCAATAAGCTTTTCCACGATCTACCAGTTATGAGATCTCATCCCATCCTTCGAAAATTCATCTTACATGTCCTCGACTTAAGATCGGACGGTTCACATGAATAGAGATAACTGTAGATAAATGCAGACAAATATGGCAAGAACTGTATTACTCTATGTCTAACGCGTAATAATACACAACTTCTAGGATTTTACAAATCAAAGCAATAAACGTAAGTCTTTGGTGAAAAAAATAAATACAGCAGTTGGACGTAAGTGGAGAATGGAAAATGCTTAACAATAACTAGACAGAGAGACTTACGTTCGTCCTTAAGTTTTGGACACGTGTGTACAACATCTACTATTTTAAGTTTGTGTATTCAATCTTCATTATTATGAATTATGTTATTAGAAATATGAGCCGGCGTCGGTATTTTTTCTTCAGGAGCTCGTCTAAGACATCTTGGTCCATAAGCTGACATAAGGATGCCACGTTTGGTAGAAGGATAAGCGCCTTTATGTCACCATTCTCTAATTCTCCATTAGCCCGGTGAGAAGAGACATTATCAGGAATGAGAATTGTCATTCTAGGCAAGTTCTTATCCTTCAGACATTTTTTCGTGGAGGTGACAAACTATTTAACTATTAACAAAAAATATCACTGTCTATCCATGCCGTTTTACACATTATTATTTAATAATACTGTATTGCAAGTCTACTGTATCCCCAGTTCTATTATAATTTAAATCCAAAAATTCATTCGTAAACAAAAATTCTCGTGATAATTTATAAAATACTTAAAGAAGAGGTTATCCGAATTTATAATACTTGCATCTCTTGGACTTACATCCGAATTTATAACACTAAATCGCTAATTTTTGCTATATTCCTACATTAAAAATGATTAGTCTGTTAATAAAATCTAAACTTCACATTTTCGTGTGAGTTTAAACAATTTTAAAAAAAAATAATAATAAATATAGATCCACTATTGCTAAGCAGTTTAAGAGCAAATCTCGAAAGCGATCGTCCTTATTACCAACGTCTGCATTCGCCACAGCTGCTTAGATTGTTGAGCAGATATAAACATGATTACCAGTCAAATCTAATGTGTAATAACATCTATAAGCCGAACTCTACGTGTACAAAGAACTTAATCGAATCTAAGTAAACCTCTAGGAATAATAGCCTACTATGTAACTTTATATGAAATTATCGCTTCAGTCTGACTAATACAAGCAGGAAAAGTTTCAACCTGACTGAACTGTCAACGTGTGATGGATAATGACCAAAATCTCCAAAAATTGAATTAAGGACAAAAGAAAAACATGGTTACTTACAACAGACAGGTTTACTCAACGAAGATGAAGTTGTTAGGAAAGTTAGGGGTGAAATGAATGAGGAAAGCAAATCAAACAAGCAGAAATAGTTGAGGAAGATCTTCGTTCAAAAATGAACCAGAAATGTCTGAAGAAGTATAATCTCATTTTAGATATTAAATTATATTTGATTTCTTAATATTTATCCTATACATTTTTCTATTAACTTTTTATACTTTTTGAATTATTAATTTTTGGATTTTTTTTTATTTTACTCTTTCCGCTCTGTAGACACTAAGAGGCCTTTATATCAAGCCTGTCGTGAGCCTAGCCGAACTCACGATGGGCGCAGTCAGATGGTGTGGAATAGGACCCGACGTATCCAGATCAGACCACTCATGAAAACTTTTTGAAAATTCTTCAAAAAACCTGGATTCGATCTCGGATTCCCTACAACAGTAGGATAACGCTTTAACCACCTCGGTTATCCGGCCGTCGTGATTTGGGATTATTTATGAGAGAATTATTCGGGTTACTTACAACTTACCACAAAATTTATAAAAATATCCAAGCATATACTGAAAAGATTTTATATAACTTAAGGTTGAACATTTTTATAAATCCTAATTTCAATGAAAAATTGGTTATTACTAAAAAAAATAACCAATATAAGAATAAAACAGAAAACTAGAAATACACGCTTTTATAACAAAAACATAATATAGGCATACTTTCACTTCCCTCTCATAACTCCTCAATTAATTAATTGCTTCAAATTAATCTCTTTGATACAGTTACAATGTATTTTTTAAACATAAATCATGACCAAATTCAAAAATAATTCCTTTTATAGTTTTCATAGAACCCACAAGTGGCTATTATTGTAGATACCATTGATCGTGGGTTCGTGTCGCATTACAAGACTGTATACGTGAAGTTTTCCGAGTTTTCTTTACGTGTCCTTAATAGCGATCAGAAAGACCCCCAGGAGGCATTCTCCCCTCTTGGCAGATTCTCCTATCAGTTGTTTTGCCATATCCCTTCAAACCAACCAAATCAAATAAACTTTTATTTTACTGCATAACATATTTGATTTTCTGACCTATTTACATATATTCAGCTAATTCTCTAAAGGTTAATCTAATATTTCATAATGATCATGATATCATTTATTATTCAGTAAAATAGATCTTTTTATGCATTTTTAATATTATTTATTATTATTTAATATAGGAATTTATTCTGATCAATAGACACAAACTGGTGGTGGTTCGTGCGTCGCCAACGGGTTGGCCATTTGGATTTTTCTGGATTTTTTTCATGTTTGTAACAACAGTAATGGGCACTAGTTTCCCATAGAAAATCCTTCCGAAGGAAATCCTCCCTCGGCAGATCGCTCGTGAATAGAGTTGCCGTATATAAACAGCAACAACAAAAATAAAACCTTCGCATAACATGCGCTTATGGGAACAGCAATTGCTCCATAGACTTGAGTTCGTAATTGAAACTTGAAATTGTGCGTATAACCCGCGAGTTATATGCACAATTTTATGAAATATGATATTTTGGAAGTACAGTATACTTTTACAACTTTTACCCTGTTTAGATGTAATCTTATGCTAAATTATGAGTGCGCAATTGCTTTTCTGTGGAATAATTTAAATGTTAAGAACAATTATTTATTTCACAGAAAACTTGTAATTTTTAAAAACTCACGTGTCTTCCGGTCCAGACCGGAAGTTCGTATGTAGTTAATCGGGGTTTCCGACCCCTAAATATGGAATATTTAGAGGTTCCATAGGGGTAGAGTTCTATATTTCATCCGGATTTTAGTGGCGTCTTGTCCCTGTACATCATACTTTTCCTGATAACAATGGAGTCATGCCGGTCATCTACCTAACTTCGTTCTCGAGAAAATTTTAAAATGAAATCATGTGACTTTCGGGCTGGACCGGAAGGCACATGTTTTCACTATGTAGTTAATTGGGAATTAAGGCACTTAAGCTTTTCATATTTGGTCTCAATTTCCATCTATCTCTCTCCATTCTCGAGATTAATGGACGATAGTGGAAATTTATAAGCCTTATATTTTACAATTGCAGCCGTAAAATATTGAAATAAATTGATTTGTCTACGGAATGCCATAAAGAATCATATCTAGCAGTGTTGACTATAAAACTTATATACTGTAAATACAATTATTTACAGTGTATAGTTAAATAGTTACAGTAAATAAAACACATAAATATTTTGTCATATTTCTAAATACTGTATTTTTAAAATAAAAAAACAAAAAAAACAGAAAAAGTAATAAGATAATCCATAATTATTCAAAGGAAATATAAAACAAATTTTTAAAATTATAAGGAAATTTTGCTTTGACTTTAATAACAATAATAATTTTACTATTTTAAAGAAAATAAAATTGAAATTTAATAACATTTCGCGTTCAGCATAATAAATTTTTGGTTGATGTTGCTTTTAGATCTTTTATATATACGAAATATCTAAAAGTAGCTTTAAGTAAGTTTTATCTTGATTAACAAAATATAAATAAAATTCTAAGATAAATGCAAAAATATATTTAAAACAGTTCGGTATATTCTATTACAACGGTGGGCAACCCCCGGCCCGCGGGCCAGCTACGGCCCGCGAAAAGTTTCTATCCGGCCCGCGAGATGTTTAGAAGAAATTATAAATAAATATTTTTCGATGTAATTCGTCTAGTTTAAATTGAATATTATTTTCTGAAGTGTTGTGGCAGCAATGACAGGAAAAAATAAGGGAGTCATTTCCTTATTCAAACAAAAAATGGGAGAACAGAATTTTTCTAAATTATTTATATCTCATCGCATCATCCATCAAGAAAATCTATGTGCAAAAGCTATGCAATTAGAAAATGTAATGTCTGTCGTATCCAACTACATAGTGCTGTTTTTATTGTGTTTAAAGTCACTTAGATTTTACAAATAGGTGAGCCGTTCACAGCCCGGCACACGCATTTGTAAAATCTAAGTGACTCATACAACATGGAATTCATATAAAACGGAATAATCAACAGTGTTATAGGGGGGTCGACTGTAGTAATTAATTTCTTTTTATTTATTTATTTATTTATTTCATATTTGCAGACTAAAAATTTACAGGTCACAAGGTGTCAATTAACTACTATGGCCCACGGAAAAAACGTAAAATTTATTCTGGCCCATGTTATAAAAAAGGTTGCCCACCCTTGTTCTATTATATAGTTATGAATAAACAAACTATATACAATGATTTGAATGAATTTTAATAAAACTTTGGAAATTTTTAGAAAAAAATGTAATTGCGTTCAGCGTCAGTTAGTAAAATCTATAGTCACAGAACAAATTCTTTTTATGTGAAGCCTTTTAATAACAAAATGTTTTCAATTAGTGAAGACTTAAAAATTTTTCTGCCACGAGGACACGAAAATGGTTTTTTTAGCAAACCCATTATGAGTTCGGCCAGGTCCCCAGTGTCCCATGTCCCTCACCACTCGGCTACTCCGACTGGTGAGGGACATGGTCTGACATAACCGAATGGACTATCTAGAAAAATTCCTGAGATTTTTCGACCGTCCAGATTTGATTTCGGTCCCCCAGAGCAATAAATATATTTCCTGCATAAGCTATCGGCCAACTGACCGCGAGGCGTTTAATTAAAAAAATTACGTATTTGTTCTTGAAGGTAGCGAAAGTAAAAAGAAAATGGAAAAGAAAAATAGAAAATGTAAGTTTGGTTTGGTTTGTTTTGATGGGATATGCAACGCAACACATTAGCGATATGTTTATGTGTTGCGTTGCCATATCCCATCAAAACAAACCAAACCAAACTTACATTTTCTATTTGTCTCCCGAAAGAAGTTTCTGGCAGAAACTAGCCCTATCTAGCTAGATGTCAAACAGATAAAGAAAACCCAGAAAACTCTTCGTGACAAACGTCCAACTATTAAACCCAGTAATTCTATTTATTCGACCACTGGTGAGCTGCACTTAAATTAGCAGCAAATAAGATGCAAGAAATAAAGTTTTAGACTTGTCTTGCGTCCTAACTTCTTGAACTTTTGTAGAATACTTTTCATTTTATTTTTTAAATCAAGATGCTTTGTATTTACAATTGGGAAAATATTTGAAACCTATCCAATCTTTTCAAGTGTAATGTGTGATGCTCTAAATTGTAAAAATATCTAGGCACTCACGTTAACACTCTTAATTAACTTGTAAAATAATTTCTTTCCTAATAATGGAAAGTATTGAAATCGTGTCAAATTTGACCCTCCGATTTTTTTTAATATCCACGTTTTAAGACCTCCTAAACCCAAAAAAGTAAAAAAAAAAAAGGAAAATAATTCAGAGTATGCTTTAGCATCTACTTCATTTAATATTTCAGAATGGGGTAGTGATTAAGAAGCGAAATTTGTCTAAGTATATAAAGAATATTGATGCTATTAAATTTTGGCGGTTAAAGATTAATGGAGTGAAAAGATAGAGGGCATCATGTGTCGTATCTCAAGAGTGATCGAACTTAATGACGATTTTACTCGTTATTAGCATTCAAAAACTTTTATAAGTCATCGCTACCCTTAAAATTATTAAGCGTTTTGCCAAGTCATAATAGTTGATAATATAAAAAATTTTTTGATAAAATCTCATAACAGGTGGTGCCATACACAATTTATTCATTATTATTATTATGATTAATATCTAATATAAAAGTTGTTTTTTAAATAAAATATCTTAACAGCCGGGAAAGTTGTGAAACTCATTGATGGATTTTTTTTAAAATTGTTTACATTTTTTCGCGATCATCACAAAGAGACTTTAATCATTTTGTAGGACTAGCATTCCTGCCAGAAAATTTACGGACGACATTTCGTCTCGTTGAGAAATATACACACCGGCAGATTTTAACAGTAAGGATCCTAAAATCAGGTAAGCGTCTTCACTTGGGATCGAAGTCAATGTCAAATTCTCATCGACATCGACCTTTCTCGCAATCTGAACAAAAGGCGTTTCAATTTTCACTCGGAGACAGATGGGGACCATCGGATCGCGAGAGAGAAAATTTGAAACCAATCATGATGTCGGATCGAGGAACGCAACACATTAAAAATTCGTGTCTCAAGAACAAGGATCCCTGTCCAGTGCGGTTTCATCGAGCCGAGCCATTATATTGTCCGTTGGCCTAGGCATACTGGAGTCTCATAGAATCCTACGAGACTCCAGTCCGAAACGAATTTCCTCCGGAATCATTGAAGCCCGGAGAAAACTTACTTGTACAACGACAACAAAAGTTCCAACTTTGGACAGTTGTAGAATTGTATTGTTAGAGACATCCATACCTATACAGGTAACTCTAAAAAAACAAAGGTTGAGACAAAATTAAGTCATCTCTCATCCCAAATCCACTGCAATAAAGTATGTGTCATATTTCCGCTCGCGTCATTAGGCGTATCTCGATTTTTTTTAAAAAAAATGCATTAATTTTGATTTCTGACTGGGAGCAATCCCATGGCACCGCAAATAAATTGTTTGAAGAAATAATAAATAACTTTCTTATATTAGACTCCGCAAATATACTGTACTATCTTACAAATCGGCTTCAGAAAGCTTAAAAAACTCCTATACGGGACTTGAAAAGGAATCTATTCTTGTCTAGTGATTTGGCTGGCTGTCGCTGTGGGGATTCTCTCCTTTTTCTTTTTTTCGACTTTGTAAAAACGAAGAGGATTACACGTCCATCGTGAGCTCGACCAGGCTGTAATGGAGCGACAGGGTAAAGGATAGTGGTCAGATCGGAAAACCAATGAAAACTTTAAGAATTCGATTCGGAGTCCTTATGATAAATGCTTAAGCCATCTTGGCAGGACTCATTTCCATCTACCCTATCGTACAGTGTTTTAGGAAAAAGCTGACCCACTGGCCAAGACGGTCTAGAATATGCTGGCTGAAATTAGTTTGAACCGCTGTATACTGATTTATAGCGTGGTCATCGTCATCTCAAGGATAGAACACTCAATATTTGACGTCACAATGCCGCCGAAGCTCCTACTTTAAATATGGTTAACTTTTAGTTTTACTTTAAAGTTTGTTAATTATAATAGAGCAAAAATTCCATTTCAGTATATTAGATTTAAATGATTTAATATTACTTTTAAATAAAAATCAAGAAAAAATGAAGGTGATAAATCTGTTTAATATAATTTACTAAAAAGTTTTTCTCTATTACATAACCGGCTTTCAAGTATGAACTTAAAATCAAAATTTAACCAGGTTTAAAGTAGGAAACTTGGACTGCTCCGTCTCCGCTCTTAATGGCAGTGACCAGACCCTAAACACCGGAGTTCGATCGGGGGTTCACTCGCGCCTCACTCGGACGAGCTGGCAGCGGGAGTTTTTTCTGGGTTTTCCTCCTCGCCAATGACTCCTGATTAGGGGCCAGCTTCCCCTCCAAGTCTTCCCGGAAGGCACTCTTTCCCCCTTCTCGGACTGGTCGTCTTCGATAAGGCCGCCTCTTCGGTCGCTGAGCGATCTTCCCCTCTGTTCTTCCGGAGTGAAATGCGGGAGATACAACACTCCTCTATCGAGATGAGATGAGAACTTGGACTGAATTTGTGATGTCATACATTTATACAGTTACACAAGGTTTTATTTTTGAAAGTTGAAATTTTTTTCGTATTTATAATATACATAAGGAATAATTCGAAATGTTTCTACCAATCATATATATCTTCGAAATGTTCGAAAATATACATGATTGAAAGACGATACGCATCCATTACTCAAAAATATTGAAGTGGCAAAGAACACACGACCTTATAAACCCGGTAACAATATACCAGACATGGGCAAATGCGGCTCTTTTTGAGTTACATGTGGCTCTTGCTGAAAGTGTTAATTTCTGCTTTTTATTATTATTTTTACAATTTTATTTCCACAATTTTGTGAAAATATGTTTATTAAAAAAATTCAATATTTGTTTTATATTATATTTATATTATATAATAAAATCGCGGTTCAGAATAAAAAAGTACAGAACTGTGGCTCCCGTGCATTTTGCAAAATTTACATTTCGGCTCTCACTGAACTCTTGCTTGCCCACCATTGCAATATACAGTACAGTAAATCTGTGTAATTATATAGTTTTAAACAAAACTAACCTGTAGTCGGATTAAATGTCAATTCTTCAGGTCGAATTTTTATAGCTTTGTATTGAGGACAGATGTTTGTCCATCTTTGATCTGCGGATGGTGCAATTTCGTACCATTTTGCATCTGGTTTTAACGGTACGCTGCATTTAGCCTGGTAGATCGGGATAGTTTCAGAATTATTATCAGATTCATCGACTGGTAAGTGATTAAGTTCGCTTTCGTATAGAAAATCCGACCGGTAATTATTTTCGGGTTGTTTCACGAATCCATACGAGATATTGGAAAAATAAGGAGCATATCGCATTTGCCATACTAATCTATTCCATTTTTCTCTTCTAACAACATCTCTCCAAATATTCTGAAACTCCAGACCAAGATAATAACTTCTGTCCATTATTATTTATTGTTTTGATGATTGCAATAATGAATCGATTATTTTGTCAGAATAACTACTTCATTATCACAGATTTTATTGTTAAATAATAAGATTAATATCGACTGTAAAACTCAAAATGAATGCCATTCCTGTTTGCTGTCCTTTGGTGATATGTTTTTTTTTTCTGTTCTGCACAACAGAAAAATACTAAATGAATAACGATATCATACAATAAATGACACAACTCAGAAGCTTGTCTCGAACAAAGATAAATCTAACTACGTTTCTTAAAATTTTAATGAAGTCAATAATATAAATATATAACATGCATATATATGCAAACAGTGCCGTAACTAGCTTTTCATATATCCTGTGCAATAATTTTTTTGTTGTTTCACCTTTGTTTTGGAAAAAATATATTAAAAAATACGATAGAAATGGTCGGTTATTTTTTAATTTTAACAAAACGGAATTGGCGCTTACGGCGGAAAAATTTGAAATTTGAAAATGAAAACATAATACTGATAATTTTTTAATGCTCCATTTCAGAGGCCTCCTTCATCCTGAACCCTGTATCTGTGCACCTGTAGCACCTGCCTACTTATAGCATTATATTATTTCTCTTGAGAGAAGGCATATAACAATATATGAATGACATATATTAATATATACTATATATATTTAGTAAAGTTTATATTTTGGAGCAGTATACGGAAGTAACAAATGATATATTTAGTAAGATCAGATCAGTAATTATAACATTTTATTTGTCATCATTACTTTCCTGAAAGCAAATGAATGAAGAAACGTAAATATTTCTATTAGTGATGTAATGAATATTCGGCAACTATTCGGTATTCGGCCTATTCGGCCTATTTTTCGCTATTCGGCCGAACACCGAATATTTAATCACTATTCGGCCGAATACCGAATACCTAAAAACAGGAGTAAGAAATAACAAAAACACAGTAAATTAATCATTTTGGTATTTAGATTTAATGTTATCGGGTTAGTGTTGTTTGCTTAAATTTATTTATAACTTATAACATGCACAAAATAAAAAAAATATTAATATTAGTCACATGTATTCACAATTTATAATTACAAAGATCAACACACACCTATTCGTTCGAGAATCGTCGCACACATGTGAGGGTCTGACTCTGCCTACTCTTTTTAAGCGCTCGTCTTTGCTATTTCCTTTCTCTTTCCTTCCTCTTGGTGCCATATCAGATTCCTGACGTCGGCGACACCTGGCGTAGGTTAGTAAGTAGTTAGTAACGCGCCAAGGTGTTACTAGGCAAAGTTAATACCCAGAGTAGTTTCACGTTGCCTGCTCTGGGGCGCGATGTTACGCGAGGGGAAAGAATGCCTTCCGGGAGGACTTTTATGGGGAAGTGGCCTCCTATTTAGTCGTTATCGGAAAGGAGAAAACCCGGAAAACTTCAAGCAGCCAGCCTGTCCGATCGCGGCGCGAACCCACGACCGAACTCCCAGTGTTCAGGGTACTAAGACCACTCGGCCACTGGTGGGCAGTCCACATATGCCTATGCATAAATCATAATACACGCTCACGATACTTTCGATTCGTCACTTTTCCGTCGTAGTTTTTCCATTTTATAATTACGTGACTCATAGCCTGGTGATAACGGAGAAAAGAGACAGATAGGACGTCGATATAAGTCACAGTTATGATTTCAAAGATTCGAGACAGCTCGGTCCCAGGCTTTCGCCCGTGCACACTAAGTGACTTTCATTACAAGCATTTAGCTTTCCGAAGTCTATGACAACAATTGTTTGGCATAGACGGCCGCAAATTTCGCTCCAATAAGCTACTTCGACTTGTTCCATTATGTTATCAACTCAATTTCATATTTATTTTCACATTTTCACTTCGCGGTCCTTCTCTGTTCTTTTTCCGTTATTTATACGTGTAGGTCATTTCATTGTTATTCACATTTGATATCATCATTTATCGCATACTGTCATGACGCTCTTGTCTGTCCGCTACAACTGTCAAGAATTAACGCGATTGGCGAAGCGTAGTGACAGCGGGCCAATAGAGAGCGGGTCCTTGCCATAATGAGGTTTTCGCGCCAATTTTCGTACATGCGTTAATCGAGCCGAATAGTTTGGCCGAATATTCGGCTATTCGGCCACGCTCCTGGCCGAATATTCGGTATTCGGCCGAATATACTATTCGTTGCAACATTAATTTCTATTTAAAATAGGAAATTGAAACGTTTAAACATTTCTAAAGTAAATAACGAGATATCTTTAAAAGTGTTCTTCGTGGTTTTCCTGAGAAATGTACATTGTTTTCAAGATACTCCTATCTCTCAGAATATAAACTATTTAAAATATAGAGGAAAAGATGATATTATGGAACACTGCGGGTATTATGGAACCACCCCATTTCGAACTGATAATAAAGGAGAACTGTAGCGGATTGTGGCTGAACTGAACTAGGCAGACATCCATAGTAAGGGAAAACCCGTTTTACTTCAGTTAAACGGTTGTCCGTATTTAATCAACAAATCTTTTTTTTTTTTTTTTCAAAATTCGCAAGTTTTGAATGCTAAGTGAATTTAATTATTTTTAAAATATAAATCGTGTAGTTGTAGGTTCACTGGTGCATGATTCCGTTCCAGAGACTTAGGGGTACATATTAATCTGTGTGATGTTCACGTTTTTTAAATTTTGGTCTCGACAGACATAAGTTAATTCGAGATGGCGATGTGTGAAATAGGGACAGGTGCTTTTACAGTAATATGGAACTAAACTCTCTCTCTTTGCAAGCAGACATTCGTCGGGAGCAATTTGTGAAAAAGACACTAGGTAGAAAGTCAATTCTTCCTGAGAATATCGAAAAAGAGCTGCTGGAATATATATTGTTGATGGAGGTCGTATTTTTCTATTATAAAAGTGTTTTTGCGATAAAAGACATTGGAGTAAATAATTTTGTAATTATTTAACATTTTTTGTACTTTCCTATTTGTTTTTGGCTACATTAATGCAAATTTTGAAAATATACTGTAAGGTTCCATATTACCACCCGATTTTCTCTAAGCCTACTTTCTGACTTTTTGTATGGAAGCCTTCAAAAACCATACTTATAGTTACACTAGCGAAAAATCCAATTAGAAATATTTAGTTTAATAGTTACCATTACTTTTCGCATAAAAAATGTAGGTGTAGTTATGATACCTTGTTTACAATTCATTAAAATGTAATTGGGGTTCCATAATACCACCTTCTCCTCTACTTTTTTAAAATTTCAGTTATGTTATATTAAAACAGACATTATTAGAAGTTAAAATATTCAATAATATTATGTAGAACCAAAAATCTTGTTAAATTGCGTCCGATGGTATTTGTTGATCGCTGGTAGACTCTATTGTCTAATAATATAAAATTCAAGCTGTTATCCAACTAATTGATTATCTTGATCAATATCTTTTTTTCTTCAACAACCAGTCAATTTTAAAAAAGTATCTGCAAGACTCACTGAGCATGGATTATCATCCATGCTCAGTAAGTCTTGCAGACATTTATTCAAAACATCGTTAAAATTGTCAATTTGTACGGTTATTTGATCGTCCTTATCTATCGGATCAGAGGTCACTGGAAAGGTCAGGTGGTGGAAAAAGAAAGTGAGTTTTTTTTCCATTTCTGCATTAACTGCGTATTAGTTTAACTAATTAATCTAATTACCTAATTGTCCCCTCCAGAATCTCACAGTCAGCTTGTTCATGTTAATGTAGATGCCCTTGTTTCCATACGAGCATGGTGTGTAGGTTGTGTTCGTGTCTTTGATTGAGGATAACGATGGTTTGTATTATGGTGAAGACTTTTCGTGGTTTGAGTAGAGGGCCGTTAGGATACTTTCGAGTCTGTGTGTAAGAACGCCGATTGGGGGGGGAGATTTTTATTCCCTACCGTTGGGATGGTCTAAGGTCTTAGCGTATGTGGGTGGCGGTTTGTAAAGGCAGCAAAGACAAGTGTTTACAAAGGTAAACCGTTTATTCCGGACGATAATGCTTACATAATTTTTGTTGGCAAAGGTCCTAGTCTTGCGTTGTTGAGAATTTCGGCGATGATCCGGTGCGTCGTCATAGGGGCCCCTGGACAGTGTTGAGGAGAAAAAAAAGTTCGATGTCTCGAAAGTCGATGCACGAAAGATGAAGATACACGAATACAACAGAAGTATAGGTGGAAGTCTTGGTGGAAGTAGAAATCAAGTAGAAAAGTCCCGCTGTCCTTGAATTTTGCGTTTTTATAGGATTTTTGCGATCGACTCCTTGTCAATTGGATAGATCTTACATCACCGTTTTCCAATTGGCCATCCACCTGTCTCCAGGTGTAAATGGAGCTTCGTTAAGTTCGTGGAAAAGGTCGGCTGGAGATGGTTTATCCGACACCATCTTTTGGAATCCGATCGCGTTTAATTGTTGACTATGACACCTTCGCTCATCTAGTCATTTTTTTTATCTAGTTTCGTTTTGCTTTCTAAACTGCGTCTTAACTTTTAATATTTTACATTTTCTTCTTTTTACATCTAAAATTTGGTTTTTCGGTCAACTTTTGATGAGCGTCGACGTCAAAGTCGGGTGTCGCCGATTCGACACTTATATATTTACTTTCCTGACGATTTAACATAACAAATTTTTACATATCTTCCCTTTTTGGGGGAGGGCTATTTCCAGGGCTTCACATGTGCATATTATTACGTCTGTCATTTTGTCAGTGACACGTCGGATTGCCTCAGTGCCGGCCCGAGGCAAGTTTTAGGATGGAGCGAGATCCTATTACGGCGCCCCCCTTGGTTGCCCCTAATTTATACCCTTTAATTTTCTTTACCACTGAGCGCCCCCCTAAGGCTTAGCGCCCGGAGCGGCTGCTCTGTTCGCCCAATGGTAGGGCCGGCTCTGGATTGCCTGAAGAATTGCATATCCCTCCGCGGTAAAGATCGCAGCCTCTGGGTAGAGGGGTGTTGTGGCCGTGGCTCTGGTGTTTTGTTCGGTATCTGTATAAGCCACCAGCACGCTGTTGGTGTCTTTCTACCCGTCAGTTGCCACTATAGTGTTTATTCCTTACTGGGCTGCTCACTTCATGGTCTGTTGGATGCACACGTCTGGAAGGTTCTTGTGTATCAGTTACTTTTCTTTTGGTGCCGCCTTTTATTTAAATATCGAAAAACTATCAATTATGTAAATTATGGCTGCATAAAAATAGAGCATAACAATTAGAATTTAACAAAATGTTTGGGAATTATACATTTTTAAGAACATAAATGTTCTTAAAAATGTATAATTCCCAATGTTTTTTACATTTCAAATTTGTGGTGTATTTTTTTTACATCTCAAATTCTCTGTTTTTTACATCTCAAATTTGTGGTGTATTGCCCGTTACATCATACCTTTCCTGATAACAAAAGTCATGCCTCCATTCAGGAAAAAATCTTTTAAATTCACTTGACTTCAGGTCTAGATCGGAAGTTCGAGTATATATCGGGACCTCCTGCACTCAAGCTTTCAAAATCTTGTCTTGACTTACATCTAACACCATTCTCGAGATTAAGAACGGACGGAAAAACAGACTAGCAAATGACTGTGGGAATTTATAGGTCTAGTTTTTTCATATTGCAGCCTAATTTATATGTAATGCTTTTCGTTAAAAAATTAAAAAAATAAGTGAATACAGTAGACCCTACAAAACGTGTTCATGTAATACGGATTCGTATATAACGGCGAAAAAATTGCGATCGTATTCGTATAAACACGCTAAAAGAGACTCATATAATACGGTAAAAAGGGTCATCACCGACTCGTGTCACGACAGGATTGGTCGAATCTAGTCCAATAACGGATATTGCACAAACAGTCGAGTTTAAACGAGCAGAGGACCTACTAAAAACCATTTATTTAACGGCCATAAAAATTATATTTATATTAATGATGTTGCCAAAGTTCAGCGAATTTTTCGCAGAAAAATAACACCAGAAAACACGCGCCCGCCGTTCGATGGTCCGCTCCACGACGAAAACAAGCTTAAGCAATGGCGTCGTCGAACGGTGCATACTCGGTAAGTAATCCTACAAATTTTTTGTTTATAGCATAGTTTATATGGATTATTCCCCAAAAAAATTATACGTTTTGGAAATGTTGAGCCAAATTAGTCTAGAATCGATTAATTTTATGGAAGAAAACCTTTCAAATAGCCGTAGTCCCTAAACTGCATACGTCCAGGCTGTGATTGGCTCATGTATTTAAGTGATCGTAAAACACGAATTGATATAAAGTGGAATGTATCTACTGTATTATAGGGTGATCTACTGTATTTAAAAATAATCAGAGAACGTATTTGTTAATATAGTGCTACAAGAATTATTTAGATTTTTTATAATATATTTATTTTAATATAAAGTTTGTAAAAATAAAATCGCACAAATCAATTCAAATTCATTAGTAAATTTATGTAAAAGAAAAATTGCATTGTTTTAAGTGTTCCACATTACAATCATCAAATAAACAGAATTTAACATAAAATTTAATAAAAACATTAAGATTTCGTAATTAGTAATTATGTATATTGTAAAATATACAAATATGATATTTAAAATGAATCTGTAATTTCACAAATTTATAATGAAGACAGTGCACTTACAATGAAATTATCCTTTTTATTTTGTATATTTATTTTCAACATTTGGATCAAAAATCAAAGACATATTACAGCCATAAAAACAAAACAAAATTACTCATTTTCCTTAAGAACGTCATACAATTAAAAGAAACAAGAAATAAATGGTAAAAGTTTACAATCATCATCATCATCTTCATTTGATATTATGTAATTATATATTATATTAAGAGATTAAAAATAATTAATATTAAGACTGATACAGTCTAAAATTTGGTTTATCCATTTTGAATTAATAATACATTCATTTCTAATTACAGTTTAAGATTTAATAATTTGAAACATTTTTAAACAGATCCAATATGATAAGATAATTATTTAAGTTTTTTACAAGAAAACAAATTTTTTGACAAAATATGTACATTTAATGCAGTTATACTGTAAGTAGTGCCTTATTCAGATATCATGGCTTTATAACGAGTAAAAACTTCATCAATATCCACGTAACATCCCTGAAGATGCCTATAATAATATATATATATATTATATACATTTGGAATAATTAGAACAAATAATGATTTTTCAAAATTTTCAGATAAATTTCTATAAATACCTTGTAACTTTTGTTGGATCGAAACTGGTACGACCATGTAGGACACGTCTATTATTAAATGCAACCAGATCTCCAGGAACCATGTGAAACGATAACTGGCAACTCTCTTCACGCATTTTATTTGCCATCAATCTAAATAACAATCAATAGTTAGTTTTATGAATACCAAAAGGTAATCTTCTGTTACATTAAAAAAACAGCATACTGATAAGCATGATAGAAGGGCATGACCAAATGAGATGGTATTTGTAAAGGTGCCATGGTTCGGTTGTTATAATGAATTTCTTGAACTTCTCCATCATTGTCAACGCATATGACAGGTATTGTCTGGCTATAGTTCATCTAAAATGATTTTAATAAGCAATAAATATTTAATTTTTAAGACTTTAATATATTAAATTATTGAGAAATTTGAAAAAGGCATTCAAAAAGTCTCTCAGTCTCCTTAAAAGTCATAAATACAGTTTCTAAATTCTAACAAAAAAATTTCTAACAAATTCTAACAAAAATTTGTTGGCAGTTTAATTTCAAATATATACAATAGACTATATTGTAATGTGTGGTCCTGGAATTAATTCGTAAAGGAATCTAACACGGACAAAATGTTCACAACACACAATATACAGTTTGATGTTCTAGATCAGGGGTGGAGAACCTATGGTACATGTGCCCAAAGTGGCACGTAAGGAGAAATCATCTGGCACATAATGTATCATATGATTTCAATTTACCTTCTATCTTTTTCAATCATCCTATCAGTTTATCACCTAATCATCCTTTTTCAATCAGCTTTTGTACATTTATTCGAATTAAAGCATATTCATTTAATTTGCCAAAGTTTCAGACTTCAAATAACGATATCGTTATTCAAAGTCTAAAACTTTAGCATCATAAACATCTTTAAAGCTAGGAATGCTTGTTATATGGCATGCAGGATCAAGAAGTTTTGCCATATCTGTTCTAGACTTTTCTAGCATCTGTTCAACACTTCAACTTAAGACACTGAGCAGACAATCGTTACTGGCTTTCAATACAAATACCCATGCCACAGACAGATAAACTATTATCAATTAAATTTAATCAATGCAACCAACTTCCTTCTGCCAGCAATGTGCTCAAAAACCCCCAAACATTTTCATAATTTGCACAAACACCCACCAACTTAAATTTCAAACCCTAGAGCAGTGATTCTCAACCAGTGTGCTGTGAGATTTTTGAAGTGTGCCACCACTGCAAATATCCATACATAAGCGACGTCAGACAAGTAGTTTAATTGGTTCTACCTTTCTAGGGCACGTTTGGAAATTGTAACCAGTGTTACCTGTAACTGCCAGTAGTTACTAAAATGGTTATTTAGGTCACATTTTCTAAACAACTGTGTTTAAAAATCAACTGTGTTATGACGTCACCGGTTGTCCTGCGGTACTTACCAAAGTAACCGTGTGTGCCGCCAAATTTTTAAATTATTAAAAGTGTACTGTGACAAAAAAGGTTGAGAATCACTGCCCTAGAGTAGAGATGAAGGATTTTATCTTCCAACTTTAGAATATGCTTCATGTTAATGCTATTAACTAAAATCATTACAAAATTTTAAAATTCTTATTTTATGAAAGTAATATAAAACATCACTATTATAATAATTACATTTCCTCTACTTTATTATTTATTTTTGCTATAATGCAAGGCTATTTTTTCTATGTAACAAATTTATTAGATTTCTAATTTATTCTTTCTATTCACAAAACTTGATTTAAGCCGAAATTATTTCAAAAATTTATTTCACTCAAGTCAGTCTTTACTGGTTGAAAAATGAAATATAAATATAAATTGATTATCCAAATGTTAAAAATTACTCTTAAAAATTTTTTCCATAATTGTACTATGCCATTTATTTTTATTAAACATTTTAATGTAGAATATAGTATTATTTTGCAAAATTCATATAGATTAATGCAGCTCTTGATTTTTTTTCATTAAAGTTATAAATTGTTGAATGCGAAAAGTCAATTCACTTAGATTTGAGTCATTTTGAGAAAACTAAACTACAATATTAACCTCATTATAATGAAAATTTAGTTTTGTATAAAATATGTTTGAGTATAAATGAATATAACACTCAATGACTATTAAAGTAACATATAATAGAAATAAAATCATATTTCATACATTTAGGAGTCAAAAAAAAAAAAAAAGTTTTGAACTACTTCATATTTAAAAAAGTTAAAAAATATCTTTTTCATACCTATATTTTAAAGGACAACCAATTTATCTTTTACACTGAAAAATTTTCCTATTATCTCATTGAGGAAATTTAATTGCTTGAGAAAAAGAAATCAGTTAAATATCAGTTAATAAATTTTATTGACTAACTGATTGTCTTTAAGCTTTGGAGTTGTTTGTTGAAATTAAAGTGGCATTTATGAATTGAATGTTATCAATAAATAATGCAATACTGCACAGAATGACAGAATTAATTAATTGCAAAGCAATTGGCTTTAATATTTGGTTAAATGTGAACTTTCTGGAAAAGCACTATCAAGAAAAATGTTCCATGATGATGCTTTCTCAAGTAAGTTGTAGCCAATAAATTGAAGAAAAAAAAATTTGTGTATCATAAAACCATTTTGTGCATATTTGGCCTAGATGGCATTTTATATATTCATGTTTCTGTTAATTCATGTAAATAAAATTGAATTTAAATTAGATAAATATTTTCTAAAATGCACACAATAATACTCACAGAATGACTTTTTATGGCAAATTTAACAGGTGTTGAAGAAAGTATATGAAAAGCAGCAGGATGAACATCTCTTAACCAATTGGCAATATAAAAACCATCAACAAAGAAAGACTTTCCACCTACACCTGTTCCATTTTCCTTAGGATCATTTGCCTTCAAACAATGTAACATTTGTAACCCTGCCAAGATAAAATTTATTATAAAAAGGTATAAATAAATTTGGATCAGCACTACCTGTACAACCAATATCCAAAAAGTATATATAAATAAAAAACTACATGAAAGTGCTTTGAATAAATTTCAATCCTCTAAAATTTTCTTATTCACATATTATTGTTAGTTTTAATATTTTTTTATTATTATAAGATTAAATTATTAAAAATTATATTTTATTTAAACAATCATAATAACTGTGCTAAAAATATCATTTTTAAGCATAAATAAAGTCTTTGTTATTGATAAAAACATGATCAATCCAGTAACCATTCATTATAAATCATTCAAACTGTTATATTTTGATTTGCAAGCAGATATTTGAAAAATTATGATTTACTTAAATTACATCTATAAAATGGATGTAGAAAATTATGTAGCATTATTCATATTACACTGAGAATATTTTCAGTAATGCAATAAAATCAGATAAAAATACAATATAATCATCTATATTTATGTCTTTAAATGAAGCCTTTTTTGCATGTCAAAATACATACTGCTGAGGAAAAATAACATTTCTATTAAATTGCATTGCACATGAACATCTTTTGCTCCTACTTGCCAAAACAAGTAGGAGCAAATCTTAGGGTTTTGGTGTATTTCTGGAATATTAACTTTAACAAGATCCAAGAATTAATTTTTGGTAACTGACATATGCTGTTTTTCTCAAACTTTATTCTCACAGTTTTTTACATGAAAAAGTTTGCATGTGTCATTTCTGAGTCCTTTCAGCCACTGCTGTTGTCTTCCTCTTCAATGTCCACATATTTTTTATTACCTGTAATACTTGACAGATTTTCATAGAACTTATTATTTTCTGTCTTCTATAGGAAAGTTGACAGCTTCAGGAAATCCACAAGTTTCTTGTCTCATATAGACACTGGATCTTTATAGGGTTATGGCAGGGTCAACTCATTGATCCACTTCCAGATGCTTCTAATTAGAATATTTTCGTATGACCCAGAATGTGTGTCACAAATTTGAATAGTCTCTTGATCTTCACCGACTTATAATCCTTGCTGATTTGAGATTCGATTTTTACTTAATCAACTACAATCAGGAGCCAAGAAATGCTTTCTTGTTTCCTTCCTTTGGTGATTTGTGTGGCAAATTACACAAACTTCAGCCTCTCAAATAATGTCTTCTTTCCTCCTCTTTCTTGGCTGCAAACACTTGCCAATATGAGACATCTACAAATTATGATGAGGTTACTTTTAACTTTACTTTTAACTTTATATACCAGAATACCTTTCAATGTAGTTGACCATCTTGTAAGTCAACCTGTTCACAAAAACAGCAGATGTTCTTGACAATTACTGGTTTATTTTATTTTTTGAATAAACCTTGACGTTAACAGCTGACATGTTTTGTAAAACCTGAAAATCTTTCATGTAAAATATTTCTGTTGGCATTTGTTGTTGAAACATAATACTTTATGGGTAAGTTACCCACCATTAGGGTTGCCAGATGCAATGAAAAACCCATTTTTGACCAATTTTGGCATGTGTTATTTTTGCAAAAAAGGCCACAAATATATACTGTTACAAATCATTAATGAGGATAAATAGTATGGATGATCTAGCCACTATGGTTACTCAACTTAATTAATGCACTTTTTAACAAGCAATCATTTATTGTGACATTGTCACAATGCTGGGCTGCAATTTTTAATCATATTCTTAATTTATTTAATTTAAATTATATGCTCTCCATCTCAAATTAGTAGTGGCTTACTCCTGTACATCATATTTTTCCTGCTAGCAATAAAGTTGTGCTAGTTATCTATGTAACTTCTTTCAGGGAAAAATTTCTTAATTGAAATATCACAACTTCCGGTTTGTATTGGAAGTTCATTTACAGTTAATCGAAGCCTCCTGCCCAAAGGTTTCCCTATTTGGTCTTTTCTTTCATCTATCTAATTCTGTTCTTGAGATTAAGGAAAGACAGACATGCAGATGGATGAATGACAGTGGGAATTTATAGGTCTACAATTTTTTCAAATTGCAGCCCAACAATTGTAATTTGAATAATGCAAAATGGTTTTGACCTGGCTGAAATGCCTTTAGCTATTCTCAGGCATTCCACCTTCCACTGCCTATGCATCAGGAAGGCCTGCTAACCAAGTGAAAAACATTTGCATTATTCAAATTTCACTAATATTAAAAAGATGCATTAAGCAAACTGAGGATAAGTAGAACAAATTCTAATATACACAGTCCAGTCACATTAATGTGACCACCTGTCAAAAGCCAGAATGGTCCACAAGGACAGATGCATACTTCTGTTGATCAATCATGCCTTCCACAATGATGAGTGCACCTGGAGAATGCCACGAAAACATTCCCCAGACCATAATGCTCCCTCCTCCAGCTTGGACCCTTGCAGCAATTGTAGGGTGTTTGCTTTCAGATGCCTCACGCTGTATATGCCAACGTCCATCTGTCTGATAGAGCACAAAACGTGATTCATCGGAAAAAGCCACCTGTCGCCACTCAGTGGACGTCCAGTTGCTATACTGGTGTGCAAATTTCAGCCTTCGTTGCTGATGAACAGGAGTCAGCATAGGTGCTTTAACCAGGCATCTGCTGCAAAGGCCCATATGAAGCAACATTCGCTGAACTGTCGTTGAGGATACACTTTTGGTAGCTCATTGGTTCATCTGGGCGGTCAGTTGGTCAATGGTTGCACGTCTGTTTGCTTGAACGTATCTCCACAGCTGTCGTTCACCTCTGTCGTCTTTGGCCTGTGGTGCACCACATTTGCCATGTTGCTGATTTTGGATAGTGCCATTTTGCAATGCACAATATACTTTTACCACAGTGACAAACAAACAGTTTACAAAATTAGCTGTTTCGAAAATGCTTCCACCCTTGGCCCAGAAACCAATGATCATGCCCTTTTGGACATCAGATAAATTGCGTCTTACATCCATTATGNCATCTGGGCGGTCAGTTGGTCAATGGTTGCACGTCTGTTTGCTTGAACGTATCTCCACAGCTGTCGTTCACCTCTGTCGTCTTTGGCCTGTGGTGCACCACATTTGCCACGTCGCTGATTTTGGATAGTGCCATTTTGGGCACTATCCAAATTTTATACTTTAACCATGGCGACATGCAAACAGTTTACAAAATTAGCAGTTTCAGAAATGCTTCCACTCTTGGCCGAAAGCCAATGATCATGCCCTTTTGGACGTCGGATAAATTGCGTCATACATCCATTATGCCAACGATTGCAATGTGTTTCGCTTACCTCAGATACCCTTTATATACCCTTAACTGCAATGTGTTGCTACCTGCCACCTGTGATTAGTTATTTCACATTGATATCGACAGTAAGGAGTGGTTACATTAATGTGACTGGACTATGTATAATTCATTCAAATTTCAAATTTTAATTTTCTTATGAAATTATTTTATTTCATCGATTTAATCTTCAGATTTCTAATGTATGAAAAACTGCTGCAAAAATATAGTATAAAATTATGAAATGTTTTTATGCATCAAAAATAGGGATTTTATTCATTTCTAACATTTCCTTAAAACCCTAAAATACTCTCATAATGCAAATTTAAATGAATTTTATGCTTTATTTTTATTCATTATTCTTAAATTCTTGTACTAAAATTTGTTTTTGAGAAAAATAATTATCTTCTGTGTTATTCATTTCAATTTTTATTTTATATTTAAATTATAAAAGAAATAACACCATAAATAATTTAGACAAAACATTATCACCAAAATAACCCCATAAAGAAATAGATCAAACATCTTCAAATTTTTTGACAGACCATCTTAAGGTATCAAACTGTATGATGGAACATGGAAATGTTAACTTTTAAAATAAATGTACAATAATTTGAAAATAATGTGAGCCGCCGGGGAGGTTGGGAAGTCCTCTCCTTCCGGCCACAGGTCGGTGACCGACTTTCTTGTCAAGCATGGCGTTTTGTTCAGTTATACGTTATGCGAGTGGAGGAGAGTCGGAGGGGTCGACGATAAGACGGCTATGTCGAGTAAAGACACCATTTAAAAACAAAACAAGAGTTTATTACAATCATCTATGGAAAAATTTACAAATGTAATTACTCTAAGTTCCATTATATCAACCTATCCTGCTACTACACGGATAGTGGAGAGAGAGAGTTTACAAATATGCGTTCATACCTCTTTGCATATACTAGTGGGATATTTTCCCGTGATGTCGTCCAAATGGATTCTGAGCAGTGACACAAGTGAGGTCTGTGATGGGGAAGGCAATGTCCGACTTCGACATTTGGCAATTCCTCCGAGAGGGGAAGAAGGATGGCTTTTATACTTTTTGTGGTGGGAAAATTAGTCAGATGATCAATTGTTTTAGCAGGTTTGGGGTTAAAGGTGGTGATAGAATGGCAACAATATGACTAATTTTGCCTGTAAGTGTAAACTATGCATGGATTCCTCGTGAGAATGTTTATATTAAGACAAATTCCCACGGTCTCTATATTATTTCAATTTTGTAGGTACAAAATAAATTTATTTAAAAATTAACTAAATTTTGACTCTCACAATAATACTTAAACACATAAAAAGAAGGTTGACTAACAATATTCTATATATTCTTCACAATTCTTAGACAGATGAACAATCAAGGTGCTTACTTTGCCTAATTGTGCATTATTTGTTAAACTCTTCTAAATCAATTCCACATTGCTAATTAAAATAAAATGATCCGACTTATAATCCTTGCTGATTTGAGATTCGATTTTTACTTAATCAACTACAATCAGGAGCCAAGAAATGCTTTCTTGTTTCCTTCCTTTGGTGATTTGTGTGGCAAATTACACAAACTTCAGCCTCTCAAATAATGTCTTCTTTCCTCCTCTTTCTTGGCTGCAAACACTTGCCAATATGAGACATCTACAAATTATGATGAGGTTACTTTTAACTTTATATACCAGAATACCTTTCAATGTAGCTGACCATCTTGTAAGTCAACCTGTTCACAAAAACAGCAGATGTTCTTGACAATTACTGGTTTATTTTATTTTTTGAATAAACCTTGACGTTAACAGCTGACATGTTTTGTAAAACCTGAAAATCTTTCATGTAAAATATTTCTGTTGGCATTTGTTGTTGAAACATAATACTTT
>NW_019385016.1:390924-402425 GCF_000671375.1 Centruroides sculpturatus | reverse complement strand
TCCGCTATTAAATAATAAAATAAATAAGTATAAAAATAAACATATAAAATAAATAGTAAATATTAAATATTGAAATTTAAATTTCTGAAGTTTTTATAAAAATTGCAGAGAAAAAAAAATTTATTGAAATATTTGATACTTATAATAAAATTGTTTTTTAAAAATGAATTTAAAAATTTTTCGAAGTAGTTGAATTAGTTTTTGATAAAACTTTTGTGGCATATTTGAAAACTCAGATATAGCCATGGAAATTCTGATCAAATAATAATCTCTACTAGATAAATTTACTGCTGAAAAATAAGCATTTTAAAATATCCAAACAAGTCATTTAAAATATATATATAAATGAAAATTTATTTCCTAAAAATAAAAAAATTTTAATTTGTATATTTTATTCTTGAATTCAAAAGTATAAAATAATTCTCTTCATTTTTGAATGATAAGTATTTTATTTCAGTAGACTGATAAAACTTTTAGAAAAATTATTAATAGTCACTAGAGTGGCCATTTCCAAAATTTTTTGAAATTCCTTTTCTTTGTCAAGTTCAGTATTCAGAATTTAGGCATAAAATGTTTTATAAAGTGAGAAACATGCAGGGTCAATCAGGTATAAATTACCAGTTTTAACAAATCAAAATCTCTCTCTCATATGAATGGACATCTAAGTGGATTTTGACAGGGATCTTGCCTTATTTCAGTATGTTTCTTACAATTTGATCCCTTGAAAAACTCAAATTATAAATCTTTATGAATTTCATAAAAATAAAATACTCATTTTTCAAAATACTGTATAATTAGTTTTAGGCAAATCCAAAAAGAACAACAAATTACACTCAATCTTGATGTGTGACTAAATGGAGGGAAGGTGTCAATAGTCAGACATTTGATCACACTACTCATTATTAATAAAAAAATAAAATTATTTTCCTTCCATAATTTTTAATTAATTAAATACACTTATACGCATATAAAAAAATTACAATTTAATTTCAGTTTAAAATCTAATGCAAATTGATCTTATTCTGTACTTTTCAAATATAGCAATAGAATTGGAAATTTCTCATTTTTACAATAATTTAGAAAGTTTAGAAAAAAAAAGTTTGAATCAGAAGTTTAATTTCCTTAACATTAACCACTGAAGTATTTGAATATGGAAAAATATTTAAAATTCTTTTCAATGTTCCAATTTTGGAATACCATTCGAAAGCATTGACAAGAGAATTAAAAAATCATCATCTTTGAACCATAAGCATGACTTGGTCAAGATATATTTGAAAAAACTTTCAAATTTTTGTTTGGAAGTTTTCAAACACATCTTGACCAAGTCATGCTTATGGTTCAAAGAAGATGATTTTTAATTTTTCAAATTTTTGTTTGGAAAACTGTTCTATACTGATGTTTACATCTGAAGAACTTGTCAATCTAAAACTGCATGGGAAAGTATTGTTTTCTGATAATTATTGCAAAAAATAAGTTTCTCAAAAAAAATGCATGATTATGATAAGCATTAACAGAATCTATTATTAACTCAAATGAAGATGCTAAAAGTACTTTCTCAACAGTTTTCCCAATGCTTTTCTTTCACATAACATCCATGCAACTTTCCTGTTCCAATGCCATAATTTTCACAAGTAAAAATAATTTAGTATATATCATTGCAAATATTTTTCAGACTGCATCTAAAAATGTAAAGAAAATCAAATTTCTGAGTTTTCAAATATACTACAGGCTAAAAAATAAATTTGATTAGTTTTGAAAATCATTTTGATCATGATTTATTATAAATTATTTTAAATTTTATTATTTAGTTGCACTTTAAAATTTGGTAATAGCTAAATACTAAAATGCAAATATATTTATTCATAAACCATATGTTCAAAGAAAAAAATATTCAAAATTTAGAAAATATTTGCTGCTAGATAAGTATTAAATAAATAACTAAAATCTTACGTGAATACTGGAAAACATATAAATTAAAACTCCAAAACCTTTAAACGTCCAGTAATACTCAATTTAATAATAAACAAACGTTTTCGACTGTACTTTCGGTCTTCATCAGGTTTAAAAACCAGTTAGATTCGAACCTGTGCAAGCGTAGAACACTGATTATGAAATTAAATTTTGAAAATTAATTTTGAAAAATGGAACATCACAAAACGGATTTTAAAAGAATACAGTTATGCATGTGCATTGCCATGGCGACGGAATGGCATATGTAATACATACAATTATATAAATATATATAAATAAATACACCAAACGGGGATGTGGTCTTTAATTGCTGGAGTGGGCGTCTCCCGTTACCTCATAGCAGTACTTCCAAGCGTGTGACACATTGACTGCATCATTAGCATTAATGCAATTGGTGCATAACCCGGCTTTGTAAATTTCCAGTGCCTCCAGATTTCGCAGGTGTTCCACCCGGTGAGAAAGTTTGATCAGTTTGGCCTCATGTAGGTCAGCTCTTATGCCGGGTTCAGTGGCATATGTTGATAGGGCGGTGGTGTGCCATTTATTAACGATGTCGTATTTGTGTTCCTGCAATCTTTTATTCAGAGCATTTTGTGGACCCAATATAAACTAATTCCCTTTGAAACCTGTTGTCCCATAGAGGGACCATGTAAACACCCGGTGCTTGCTTTTTATTGATTTTGTCTTTGCCACCGCGGAGTAGCCCATATACAATGCTAGGCCTCTTGTATGCAATCTTAGTGTTAGTATGGGTGGCAATCTCCCTGTAAACTGAGTTGAGGTGATGATTGTACTCAACTACCGCATGAGACTGTGTTATTTACGTTGTGTGTTTCGTGGGCCGCTGCTTGTATGTTAGAAGTGTCGCGCGCGGCTATTCGTGATATGTATGCGCAGGCAAGGTCGTGTATCAGGTTCTTTCTATATCCGTGCTGTATTGCTATGTTCTGAATGCGTTTCAACTCCGCTTCAGTGTCCTCAGATGTAGTATGGTGTGTAAAAGCCTGCCTTGTTAGGGCACGGAATGCAGAGATCTTATGAGATGGGTCCGCTGAGTTGGCTGGGATGAACAATGGCCTATAGCATGATTTGTAATGTACTTTCGTTACCACCCTAGTGCCATCAAGTTGTAGGTGGATATCAAGGAAATGCACCTCAGTATTGCTCTTCTGATCCAATTTGATGGTGAGTCCATACAGATTGTCATTCATTGCACTTATGAAACTGTTTATGTTCGGTTCCGCTTTCCATAGAATAAAGATGTCATCTACATACCTCTTGTATATGATTACTACTGGACGTTTAAAGATTTTGGAGTTTTAATTTAATTTAATTTGTATTAAATAATATTTTTTCATTTTGAGTTTTGACTCTTTCCATCCTGAAGGGATTAAGAAGGCCTTTCTTTCATGCCCTCTGTAGAGAGGGACTGGGCCAAACAAATCTAGGACAGATCACTCTGAAAAAAATTTGTTGAATTGCTTGCCTAGATTCAATCTAAGGACCCTGGGCAGTAGGCTGACATCTTAATTGTCTCAAATCCAGCCATCCAAATAATAAATAGCATGTTAAAAAAGCATTGTTTGATACCTACACAGATAATTAATACATGTTAATAGAGGAACAATTCCTCAATTAGCTAAGTTATAACACCTTGTTAATGGGATAAGGATTTATCTGAAAATGATTTAATGAAATCAACAGACGTATGTCATTAAAAGAATAAAAACAAGCCACTAATTTAAATGAACATAAGGTTTACACAGTAGAGTTTATAACAAATGTAATAAAATAATGTAATAATTGATTTTACTAGTTAAGACAAAATTAATAGAATACTAACCCAAACATATTTGAAGTCACATGCCTGATGATCCTTAAATATTATTTTTAAAGAATGACTTGTTGTAGGGACTATTTGTGTAATTGCAGGTGCAATGTCAAATTTTGTTGCTGTATTTACTGCTGTACTACTTCCTATAAAAAACTTAAAATGAATAAAAATAAAAATTGATAAATAACATTTATTATTTATAATATATAACAGGAAGATTGTTGATTGAAATCAAATGCAAAAACAAATATATATAAGAATCATAACAATTTTAAAAATTTTTATNACATTTATTATTTATAATATATAACAGGAAGATTGTTGATTGAAATCAAATGCAAAAACAAATATATATAAGAATCATAACAATTTTAAAAATTTTTCTATTCTTATGAAATATTTATTTTATGATTTTCACTCAGGTTATATTCTTTCAAAACAAAGAAAAATTTAAAATAAACTGTGTAATTATTGTTGTATCAGCAAATGAATATTTTAATTTAATTTAACAGTTTCTATAAACTAAGATTTAAATAAAAAAGTTTAAGTTACTACTTTAATAACATGCTTTTATATATTCTTTGTTTTGAGCAATAGGTTTGAAATAAAGTCATCAGCATTGTTCTATGTGTATTTTGTGGGGGGGGGGCCAATGACAATCAGAATTTTTCTTGCATATTGTCAGATTTTGAATGATTATAAAAAATAAGGTATATCTTATATACAGTACTTATTTCTACTTATTTTTTGTTTTTATACAGTGAACCTTATTTAACAAGCATAATTTGTTCCAGAATCTACTTGTAATGTGAAACACTCATTAAGTGAAACAATTTTTCCCATATAAATTCATGTAAAATGCAATAATGCATTCTATGCAAAAAAAAAAAAAAANTTATGAAAAGTCATATTTTGACATACAGGGTTTGTTCAATAAGTATCAGGACTGATTTTGTCTGCCAATGGGAAAGGGTGGAGGATGGTTTCTATGGGTGGAATTGGTGGTGGGGGATGTCACGTAAGCTATGAGACCAGGCTCAGTTGTCTCCAAGCCTTTGGAGTGTGTAGATCGTGCTTGCATTGCAAGTCAAGATGCAGCAAACCATCAAGCAGTGTTTTGCCATCAAATTTTGTGTTAGTAGCAGATTTGTTCAATTTGAGACTTTGGATCTGATCTGTGAGGTTTACAAGGATGAAGCCATGTCCAGAACACATGTTTTTGAGTGGCATAAAAGGTTTAAAGATGGCTGGCAGATGTTGAAGATGAACAACATGCTGGATGTCCAACAGTGACCTGAACCAATGAAAATGTGGCCAAAGTGCAAGAACTTTTGAGGGTTAGGATCCACTGCATCCGAAAGGAGATTGCCAATACGTGGATGCTCCATCACATAGGATTTTCGTGATGGAGCATCTCGTTGCTAATTGTGTGGGAGGCACAATTAGTGCCTCCCACACAGGTTGCTAGTTGTGTGGCCAAACATAACATGTCAACGCTACTCCAATCACCCTACAGTCAGATGTGGCTCCCCTGACTTCTTTTTGTTCCCTCGTATCAAAGGAGCCTGAAAGGACATCATTTTGGGATGATTGAGATGGTCCAAGCTGCTTTGACAGGGTGCCTGAACAGCCTTGCGGTTGCCACCTTCCAGGAGGCGTATGAAGACTGGAAAAACATTGGCAGAAGTGTATTGATGAAGGAAGGTCATATTTTCAAGATTATTAGTTCACAGTACATATATCTTCAATAATTTTTTTTTATGACTTCAATCCTGATACTTATTGGACAAACACTGTAGGTCAAGTATGCAGAAACTATGTTCTGTACTGTACTGTACTGTACACACAAAATTTCACAATCAAAGAAAATGTACTTAGCTTAATTATTCTTACATATTTAAAGATGTTTTTTAAATAGAAAAGTTGTGTGTAAAGATTTCATGATCATTGTATCCATCAATCAAATTTAACTTTATTACAAATTGAATAAGTTAAAATTCATAATAAATTTTGAAAAATAATTTTTATAAAACAAAATATAATATTAATTTAAACAAATAAATAATAAAAAAAATAATCATCATTGCAGGAATGTCACATTGAATAAAACCAATATTTGAACTTTGAACTTACATTTGAGTTATAAATAAACACTTGGCTTTATTTCCATCATTTTTAGTTGATATGTGACAACAGCACATTTCGGGCATCAGTCAACTAAAAAATATAATTTTTAAAAATATATATTATATTCACTTAATTACTGCAACAGGTAGCATATTGCACTTGCCTGCATGGAATTGAAAGTGTTACCCTACAAGAAGTCTATAGATATTTAATTTTCCACAACTAAAACTCCAGTTTTTTTCATTTCTAAACAGTAGTTTCTTAATTCTAATAAGTGCTCTCCAGTATTCGATGGATAAAACCACTGCACACCGGTAATTAGTTCGTTGTGGATTCTGGAATCACAAACAGACTGCCCACATGAAGTTTTCTCGGTTTTCTTCAGGTTAGTAACACCTAAATAGGGCCCAGCTTCCCATAAAAGTCTTCCTGGGATACATCCTCCCCTCAGCAGATAACTTAGGTGTCACGTTGTAACCAGGGCTGTGGAGTCGTGGTGTTTTAGTGAAGTTGGAGTCGTCAAAAATCCCCCAACTCCTTTTACTTTCCCAACTTGTTATGTATATGAAAAATGAAAAAGTATTTGAATCGTGTCACATTTGACCCTCCGAGTTTTTTGCAAGTCTATACATTTGGGAGATCTCTCAAATCCAAAAAATGTCAAATAAAGGAAAAAATTCATGCGTGCGCACATATGTTGGCATCTAATTTGTTTAATTTCTTTACTCATTCTGAAATATTGTTTAATACTTCAGAACAGAATAAAGTTTAAGAAACAAAATTTGGCATAGTAGCATGTGTATAAAGGGCATTAATGCTATTAAATTTTGGTTCTTAATTAAAGGTTGACAGGGTAGAGACAGAAGGGGCCATGTTCATATCACCAGTGTGGTCAGAATATTTTACTCATTATTAGCATTCACAATCTTATAATTGAGATGGGTAAATAATAATAATTCCTCTCACGGGGTAGAGGGAGAGGGTTAAGGATTACTCTGAAGAACTGTTTATACTGTACTATTTTAGATGTAGTTTTTTGTGCTTTTGTGAAAAATCAAACATACTTTTAGATCCATCTAAAAATTTCTAATTAGTCTCAGAAGAGGGGGACCTAATTCTTGTACCCAGTGAAAACGGGTAAGAACAGCTATAATCTAATAATCTTAAACTTTATTATCACTACTTTTTTGCCAAGTAACATATAGCTCATCTGCTAGTTTTTTTTTTTTTATAAAACTTGTCTCTACTCTCAAAATTAAGCTTGAGTTCCAATATGATGTGATACTCCGAATTTTAACAAAAATCAAATTGTCAATGTCGTCATATTGCTCAAAAATTGTCCTCCTCAGCTACCAGAGAAAATCTTCACTTACACTTTCTCGATGGCAAACGCAATGCATTCCCAAGATCTGCTAACCTCTTAGCCGGGCAATATTGAACTGATATCATTTTTGACGGCCTAAAAAGTCAGTTGCTGCCAGTCACTCACCCAATCATGTTGACTTTAATGCCTCTGAAACGGACCATACTATTAACTCTGACCCAAACATTAGTGCCTCTGAAATGGAATACCTTGTCATCACCAAATTGGAATAATTTCATCTTAGACATCCACATAAATCTGAGATTCGCTCAACTTCAATTCTACTTCCGGCAAGTTTACCACAACATCTAGCCATATATACCTTGTCCAGAATTGTTCTTATCCTCTCCTGCCATGAGACTACAACCAGATCCTTCAACTTCAAAAAGGTATTTATCAACATGCAAACCACTGTAAACTCTCTCTCTCAAGAACCATGAAGTTAGGTCTATCTAAACCTATTTTAGCTCTATTTAGTATACTCACAATCAAAATTGTATAGAATGTATTTCCTATGCTTTACAAATAAACGGTTGTTTTTTTAACTTAGTCTGAGTATTTTACTTCCGGTACGCTGTCTCTCAACCCAAATTTAGATCCTGGATATGATTGTCTGCATATGCGGCTGACCGCGTGACGGAATCAACATTCCATCTCAGCTACTGTTCAATCGCAACATGGTGGTGTCAGTCCTGACAGGGCATCAAAGAGGTGCTGACCCACCAGTCACAATGAGTATAGATAGAAAAAGGTAATGTTACAAAATATGAAGGTAATGTTTACTATGCACTAGAAAAAAAAAAAAAAAAAAAAAAAAAAAGAAAAACACTCAATTCGCAATTAAAGATGCGTATTTTTTTTACGTTTCCATCCTTTTAAACAGAAACAAAGAAATTGTCACTGTCGAATTTCATTAGAAAGGCGGCATCTAACGTGTTTATACCTAATAAATCTTTCTAAAAAAACAGTTATCTAGGTGTTTTTTGAATGCTGATGAGACAAAGAAACAGTCTATCATTTCTTAGTCCTGATATTTTTCTAGCATCATCTTACTATTGAATGGATATCAATTAACTGCACGCTATGATTCTTCTAGACACGTGCCACTACATTCAATAAGAAAAAAACTAACCCCGGTTTTTTGAAGTCAAACTCTTCACCCTTGTTGAAGAAGCTATTGAACAGATGTCCTCTAGGTAAGAAAAAAAATCTCACAATAGAATGAATGATTTAATGATTGTATTCAGCTTACGAATGTCAATTCTTTCGTGAATTGTTTACTTTTAAATATTTCTTTAAAATATTTACACGAAACAATGATGTTAACGCCTAAAAAATTTATTTGGTCATCATAAATAATATCTTTAATATTCACGGCTGTAATATAAATGTTTTTTTAAAGGTTAAATTCAAAAAAATGCCCTCATAACTACATCAAAAACATCCCCTTACATCTGTAGCGTTAAGTATAAAAATGTCAAACACGCAGATTAATTAGTAAGTTATTTTTTTAGAAAATACCGAATAGAGGTTTTCTTTGCTCAAAAAAATATTAAAGATTTAAAAAAAAATAACTTCGATACCAAAAATTAAGTTTTATATGTAAATATTATTATAAAGCCTGTAAATGTATTTTTAATGGATTNTTGAGCAATGGCGATGTCGAATGGTGACATTCGGTAAGTAATCCTACAATTTTTTATTTATAGCGTAGTTTATACGGATTATTTCCAAAAAAAATATATGTATTTTGGAAATGTTGAGTCGGATTAGTCTAGAATCGATTAATTTTATGGAAGAAAACCTTTCAATCAGCCATAGTCCGTAAACTTGACACGTGTCGGGCTGTGATTGGAACGACTCTTAAGAAATTGGATTCCTAAAGAATGGAACGTATCTATATCTTATAGGGGGGGGGGTCGACTGTATACTCATATTATATACAACATTTTTATTAAACTAATTTGTTTGTGTACAAATATATTTACTATTTTTATTCATACATGCTTACCAAATACCATTGCCACCATCAAACAAGTCAATAAATGTGAATTTATATATTCAGAAAGATGTGTCAAATTAATGTTTAATTACTTTTTTAAAAATAGTTTTATTTTGTATTTTTAAAAAATAATCAGAATTGTTGTCATTATTACTTTCCTGGCAGTTATACAGTATCTTCCTATAACAAAGGAAAAGAACGATCAACAGTCAAAAAATGACTTTCCAGATTTTTACTCTTTTGGACTCAGGAAGCCTTGAAATGTAGAGAAGTGCAAAAGCATTCAGAGTTTTTTCTGTATGCATAGATGTTAGAATGTGTACCAACTGATTTAGTTAAACCATTTTGAAGCTTAATAACTCCTGTGTTAAACCATCTGACTCCAATTCAAAATCATGCCTCCCATACAGTCTAACATTTGTACATACAGAAAAAAAACCTGAATCTTTTGCATATCTTGACATTTTGAGGTGTTCTGAGTCAAAAAAATGCAACAATTTGGGGTGGGATCATTTTTTGACCAATCACTACACTTTTCCTCTGTTATATATAACAGCCGGAAAAGTAAAAATTATTGAATACATTATTGAGAGTCTGTTCGTCCCTCACATAAGTGTTATTTTAAACTTTAATTATTTTGAAATTCCATCGTCTAACTTCGATCTTTTTATCAAGTTAGGCTAAAATCCATAAAAATTATTTCCCATGGATTTGGTTCCTTGTTGAGGAGGATCCATTTAGTCATTAATGCGTCACCTGGAATGTTCAATAAAATTCTAGTATTGCACGCTAGGTCCTTAACAGCAACCTCCTGACCTGATGGAAAAACCCAGAAGGAACCCCAGAATTTGAGTGTTGTCCTCTTGATTTGGCATCAGAAGTCGTCCTCCCAAATTCTCTTCCCAAGAATTAATACTGTGACAAAGACCGTGCCTCTTTAAGGATATCTTACACACATCCTCACCTCCATGCCTCCACATCAGTGCTCCTGTTACCAGACACACTAAAGACTCAGAACAATTTCATCGAACCTCAAACATTCCATCGACGGTTTATCCAGTCATCGTAAAACAGATTCGACTCAGTTAAAAAGGTATTTATCAACACGCAATTTGTTTGTAAACTCTCTCTCGAATGGCCTAGTAATAATTAAGGGGAACTTTAGTCATGCTTGATATCGAGTATATCTGTATTTTCTTCTGTTTTAATTAAAATTGTTATTGTTAGTTAATATGGAATCCAAGTGAAATCACTTCCTCGTCTCTCTCCTCACCTCTACTCCAAATCCAACCGCTCATCCACTACTGCTCGCGTGACGTAAAGTCATGATTTCCGAGTCCTGCAAGACTGTGGTGTCACATCCTGACGTGGTGTCAAAGAAACACATTTGTATATTTATATAAATATGTGTCTCTATGCGGTCACACATATTTATATATTGACTATGTCATTACTTAGAGGAGTATTTTAGCTTTGAAATAAAAAAGTTTCTAAGGAAAAGTCCGAGTCGAGTAAAAATCTACCAACTCCACATCCCTGGTTGTAACCAAATAAACCAAACTAATTCTAACAGGCAATTATTTAATGTGGCATTGTCACAATGCCGGGCTGCAATTTTTAATCATATTTTTAGTTTAATTTAAATTATATGCTCTCCACCTCAAATTAGTAGTAGATTGCCCTTGTACATCATACTTTTCTCTAACAATAGAGTTGTGCCAGTCATCTATCTAACTCCTTTTGGGGGGGAAAATGTTTGAATCGAAATAACACAACTTCCAGTTTGCATCAGGGCCACCTGACCTAAGGTTTCCATATCTGGTCTTGTCTTTCATCTAACTTCATTATCAAAATTAAGGAAAGACAGACAGATGACAGTGGGACTTTATAGGTCTACAATTATTTTCAAATTACAGCACAATTAGGAAAAAATATGATGAGTTTTATAAAAAAAAATTGTAAATGCTAATACAATAATGAGTAAAATTATCATCATTAAGTCTGACCCTACTCAAGATATGACACATGATCCTCTTTATCTCCCTCACCCACTGAAGCTTTACCAACCAAAATTTAATAGCATCAATCCCTCTAATATAAAAACCTCCCTGTAAAATTTCAGAAATTTTCGAAAAGAAAAAAAATTATTTTTTTCTTATTCTATATACTGTATTCTTTTATTATTATTCTTATTATAATTCTTA
>NW_019385016.1:315577-390674 GCF_000671375.1 Centruroides sculpturatus | reverse complement strand
TCAAGACAAATGCTTCAAAAGAGAGTGAACAAAATCATGCCCACACACTCATACATACTGAAAAAACTCAGTTTTTTGCATTTCTTGATGTTTCAAGGTGCTAAGTCAAAAATGTAAAAATCTTGGGGGCTCAGTTTTTGACAGATTGTTATATATAACAGAGGGAAAGTATGGCAGAGACAGGAAAATAAAAAGTTTAAATCATGATTTTAGTATATATTTGAAAATGAAAAAAATCTGAGATAATAGACTTATGATTTGTTTATAAGTCTATAAAATGATTTTAAACATTTTGCACTCTAATAGATAATTCTGTTTCAGGATGAGTTAATTCTTCAAAGAATTACTCAATTAAATGTATTGTTTATATTTTCAAGAATGCTAATAAATTATAAATAATAAAATTCAATCTTGCAAAAATAATTTACGATAATAAACTGAATAATCTTAATAATTCAAAGATTCAAAGCTGAATTATTATAAAAAGTTCTTACAAAAAGATATTTTGTAATTTTTTAAATTAAGTAAAACATGTTTAGTTATGTTTACATTTAGTTCAGTGTGCTTTTTAATCTTAATTTTGTCATGAAAGAATAAACTTACATTTTATTATTTTAATAAGAATAAATCTACATTCTAATTGCATATTTTACTTTCTATTCCTTCAAATATGGAGTAAAATAGAAATGCACAATGCTTTTTCAGATAGTCAAATGTTTTATTATATGAATTATATGAAAAATATTTATGACCTTTTTATGCTAGTTACAGAAAATCTGTAATTTACATAGATAATATAGACAAAAAAATTTTAATATTTAAATTTTAAAAATTCTGTAAATGTACACTTTTTAAAGTACATACCTCTTTTATGAAATTTCCGAGAAAATTTTATTATCCATGGTGGGTTAGAAGAATACTTGTATAATAAAGTCCTGTTATTCTTGAAAATGGCAATGCCAAAATGACGAAAATAAGTACCCAATATTGTCATAATTATCTATTTCAATCTAATAAAGAATGAATTACCAGTAAGTATATTTTAATTCTAAAAATCTTGTTAAAAATATACATAAAATTTGAATATGATTTATTACACATTTCTTCTATATTACATAATTTCCTGTATATCTTACTTAATAAAAATTATTACAAAATTGATATTTAATTGTAATTTCCTTTTTTACAGTGAAATATTAAGTAATTTGTATTGCATTGTAATATATTGTATATGTATCAAATACAGTATCTCATAAAAATATGTTAAAAAGAAATTTAAAGTTTCTCAATTAAATGACTACATAGTAACTGCTAACCTAATTAGATATTATAGATAATACAAAAAAAAGCCTTGATCATTGGTCCTGATAAAATTGACTTTCTGAACTATTATAATCTTTATTTTTAGAGAAATAAAAGATCTTTAATATCTCAATATTTATTTCAAATAAATAGTTTAATCATTTCTATAGCTATACACCAACCAAAGCCAAATATTATCAGGCTAGAAATGGCTATTCAATTAGTTTAAAACTGATTTTTATCTACAGCAAATCTTGAAGAAAAATATATTTGAAATTAAAAAGTATTTTTTTAGGGAGAAAAAAAACCTATGAAATTATAGTCCAAATATTATCTAAATTAATAACAATATTAAACTTTAATCATCAACATAACTGAAATTTGATAGTCTTTTGTAAAAAAATTAATAGAAGTAAAACATTAATATTCGGCTTTGGTTGGTGTATAGCAGTGTTTCTCAACGGGGGCGATATTGTCCCTATGTAGGTGTTTTTCGATGTTGAGCGGGCAATTAGTAACAATTTATATTTTGGGGGGGCAAAAAACAATTTTCTGGGCGATATAGTAAAACTGAGGTATACTCACTCAGCAGTATGCAAATCAAAAACACACAACACCTTAATTTGCTGAGAAAATTTAATGAAAAAGCATTTTTGATTTTTGATATAGTAAAACATTATATTAAGAATAATTAGATATTTTATTCGTTATATCTTACAATAATTAAATAACATTATACTAGTCACTAGTTTATTCAATGCAGTACGAATTTGGCATTAGCCTTGGCTTTCAACATTGGAATTTTGAAGTGAAGGGGGCGATACTACGTAACGGTTTTATTGAAGGGGACGATACTACGTTGGAGGGGGAGACGATTTGTTAGAGGTTGAGAAACACTAGTGTATAGCTTTAAACATATCAGGTGTAGTAATGATGTTTGATCATTTCTATAATTAAATATTCTGAAGAGCTGTTATAATTTTTCTGAAAAATTCATTAAATTAATAAAAAATGTTAATTTTAAGAAAAGTAAAGTAATTAATTGTAAATGAGAAATATAATGCAGAATAAGAAAATTAAATATATTTACATAGATTAATTGAATAAAATCATGAAAACATTAATTATTATACTCACCTTACACTTTGATCACACCATTCATTAAAAACAAATAAATAAAAATAAATATTATTTCTGATTCATCCATAATTAATGACTTTTATAAGTTGCAAAAAGCATTTCATTTATTTTTTTACAAAAGACTAATCAAATTTCAGTTGTGTCAATGATTAAAGTTTAATATTATTTTTATTAATTTAGATAATATTGATATTTTGACTATAATTTCATAGATTTTTTCCTCCCTAAAAAATAAATACTTTTTAATTTCAAATACATTTTCTTCAAGATAAACTTATGAATTTAATCTACAGCATAAAACTAATTGAAATAACTTTATGTACTTGCATGAATATGAATACCTCATACTCAAAATAAAAGATCCTTTGAAAATAAAAATCAAAAAGGAGTCATGTGCCAAGACTCCTTTGATTTTATTTTCTGTATTTATTAAGGTTATTCAAATTAATGTAATGTAATTTGTGTAGATATAACTTGTGTATAGTCATGCAAGTACATAAGATATACACAGTAGAACCTCGCTTATCCGGACTAATTGGGGATGAAGGTAGTCCGGATAAGGTAAAATCCGGATAATCGAAACAAATACTTTGTCTTTTAATGATAATACAAACACGTTTTCTTTTCGATGACATATCGATAATATTAAAAATAAATACTTTATTTAAATTGCGATCAAATTTTCAAGAAACAAATGTTTTATTGAATTTGGACTACTATTGACCAGCGCTAACAGATTAGCTGTTGTTTAAAAGGACCTCTGGCGGCTCAAGAAGACGGATTTTATAAAATAAAAAGCAGTCGAAACTGCATTTTTATGAATAAAAATTTGTCAAACTATTTATCATTTTATGACGAGTAAAATTTTTTCGTCGTGTTCGCGGCTTTTAAATAATGCATAAACCTTTGAGGCACGAGGCCCTTCGTACTGCGAGGCATAGGCAGTGGCCCACGTCGCCCATGCCTTACGCCGCCCTTGGTTCTAGAAATGATGTAATTTGAGTATAAATTATTTATAAATACGTAAGTCAAGTTATATTTTTATTACGATGCAAAATATATTTAAGAGTTTACGACCACTGTGCCGGGTGAGACGTTGTTGAAACAAGAAATGTTATGCATTTCATCATGTACATAAACAGTGTCGTAATTCGCCAAGTGCAAATCAGCAAATTCGTAAAATTTTTGTTTATTTTGAACAATCCGGATAATAGAGGTCCAGATAATCGAGGTTCTACTGTACCATCATGATTGTAAGCTGTATGAGTAAGATCATCTTACTAAGATACTAAGATGTATGAGTAAGGTGTATGATACATCACATAACTTTACAAAATACACAAATATATTGTCATTAGATTGATAAAGAGCAAATATTTTAACAAACCAAACATTGTACAAATGCTGTAAAAAAACTCTGACACAGGAAAGTTTCTTTGCACAGTAGTAAATTTTTAGAACAAAGTTATCAATTTTATTGATAATATCTGAATCACCAAATCATGGAATCAAAAGAAAAACAGTATTCTAAATTTGTAATTTTTAATAAGCCAACAACTACCAGAATGTATTGAGCTATTATATTGTGATTATTTTAAATTAATTACTAAAAATTTATTACATATGTACACCAAGTTTGTAGAATTCTTGTTGTAATTTTTTTTTTCATCTTATATGTAAGTTGAAAAAAAATTACAGTACAAGTTAAATTCAAATTTTGCATTAAAAAAACAAAATACTTTTGGATTTCTTAGACTTAAAATTTATTCAATAATAGAATAATTTATTATTTATAAAATTTATTCAATACTGTAAATTATCCTAATCAAAAATTCCAATCCATGTCAATTTTTCTCTCTTAAAATTGTTTAGGATTAATTTTTAAATCAAATATGAGGTACTGACATTGTTCATCTATTAAATCAAATTCAAAAATAAATAAATAAATAAATAAATACTATTTTATAGAATATGAAAAAATAAATAAATTTGCATAAAAATTTTTACCTGATACTGGAAAAAAATAATACATATCATAATGTAATCAACAGCATTTTGTTTCTTTCAATGCAAACTTTGATTTACATAACAAAATTTTCAGATATGAAATTCATATTTTTTTGAAAAACAAAAGTTTGAACTCTCATTTTATAAAACAGTTTCTTTCAGATTTTTAATATATTTATCTAATTCTAATCTGAAAATCTTTTATATTGGATTAATTATATATCTTTTCTTTTGGTCTCTTTGGCTAAAACATTACACCAAAGTTTTGTTATAAATTATAGAAACTAGTATTAATTCATTGTTGTTTTAACCTGCAATTTAAAATTAATGGATTTTCTATATTTTGATGTTTGCAGTAATTTTAAACTTTGAAACATTGAAACTAAAGTTTACTCTTTAAAATTTGTCTGAAAATATTATTTTATATAAATTCTCTCTCTCATATTAAAAATGTTTTCATTAGTAAAACAAACTTATTTTGTTTTTAATTATAAATTTAAAATATCACGATATTTTGCCACAAGGAAATTGAATTACAAATATTTATGCTGTTTTTACTTTTTCTGTATAATTTATTATTATAATTGACCTTGACACAAATTGACTTTTCTAAATGCACTCTCTTTTATATTTTTAAATTATCATTTTTATAACATAATTAAATGCAAATTATAATTAAATTAAAACAAAACTTATTTTATTACTGAGATAGAATTTTAAAAAGAACAAAGTCTTACTGAAACTAATATTTTTTTATGAATTATTTTATTTTGTTTTATGTTGAAAACACATCGACAGCCATATGTTTATTTCTTATTTTAATAAGATTTTTAAAATTATTTTAAACAAATGAATATTTAAATTATTTACAGAAATGCTTAGTCGTTTCTTTATTCACATTCTGTGACAAGGCAAAAAGAGAAAATTATAAATATACAAAATGATTAATGAAGTTTTAACCTGAGTCAGCAAAATTTCAATACATATCATCATAAACATTAAATTCTTAAATGTAAAATTTGTTTTAAAGCATAAATTTAAATTTCTTGGAGTAAAAACTTTTAAATAAAACTTATCATAATTTCTTTAAAGAATTATCACTAGAAAAAAGATTTAAAACAATTTGTGATACTGTTAAAATATATTTTGTTATTTCATAATTCATTTAATTGAAGTAAAAGATGTAATTTATCTTAAAGCATTAGAATATATCAATTTATCTTCAAAAGATGTTTTAGTAAGGTTAATAAATTGATCAAATTTAACTTCGTAATATATATATATATGGATTTTTACTTTTAGTATACTCAACAGATTAAGTAATAATCATTAGAAAACTTTTAGTAAAGCCAAAAATGACTTAGTAGTAAATTATTCACAACTTGCTTTATTAGAAAATGATAATTATACAGTAAGGATTGAATTATTAAACAATACAAAAACAGTTTTTTAAGTGCACTGTTTATGGCATAAACATTTTTTCTTGAAAATTAAGAATTTCAATTACTTTATTATATATTTTCATGAAATAACTGTACCTTCCCCCACATTTTTGAATAATTCAAATTCATATTATAAATATCTTAGTATTTCAACTTTTTGAAANTATTACGATGCAAAATATATTTAAGAGTTTACGACCACTGTGCCGGGTGAGACGTTGTTGAAACAAGAAATGTTATGCATTTCATCATGTACATAAACAGTGTCGTAATTCGCCAAGTGCAAATCAGCAAATTCGTAAAACTTTTGTTTATTTTGAACAATCCGGATAATAGAGGTCCAGATAATCGAGGTTCTACTGTACCATCATGATTGTAAGCTGTATGAGTAAGATCATCTTACTAAGATACTAAGATGTATGAGTAAGGTGTATGATACATCACATAACTTTACAAAATACACAAATATATTGTCATTAGATTGATAAAGAGCAAATATTTTAACAAACCAAACATTGTACAAATGCTGTAAAAAAACTCTGACACAGGAAAGTTTCTTTGCACAGTAGTAAATTTTTAGAACAAAGTTATCAATTTTATTGATAATATCTGAATCACCAAATCATGGAATCAAAAGAAAAACAGTATTCTAAATTTGTAATTTTTAATAAGCCAACAACTACCAGAATGTATTGAGCTATTATATTGTGATTATTTTAAATTAATTACTAAAAATTTATTACATATGTACACCAAGTTTGTAGAATTCTTGTTGTAATTTTTTTTTTCATCTTATATGTAAGTTGAAAAAAAATTACAGTACAAGTTAAATTCAAATTTTGCATTAAAAAAACAAAATACTTTTGGATTTCTTAGACTTAAAATTTATTCAATAATAGAATAATTTATTATTTATAAAATTTATTCAATACTGTAAATTATCCTAATCAAAAATTCCAATCCATGTCAATTTTTCTCTCTTAAAATTGTTTAGGATTAATTTTTAAATCAAATATGAGGTACTGACATTGTTCATCTATTAAATCAAATTCAAAAATAAATAAATAAATAAATAAATACTATTTTATAGAATATGAAAAAATAAATAAATTTGCATAAAAATTTTTACCTGATACTGGAAAAAAATAATACATATCATAATGTAATCAACAGCATTTTGTTTCTTTCAATGCAAACTTTGATTTACATAACAAAATTTTCAGATATGAAATTCATATTTTTTTGAAAAACAAAAGTTTGAACTCTCATTTTATAAAACAGTTTCTTTCAGATTTTTAATATATTTATCTAATTCTAATCTGAAAATCTTTTATATTGGATTAATTATATATCTTTTCTTTTGGTCTCTTTGGCTAAAACATTACACCAAAGTTTTGTTATAAATTATAGAAACTAGTATTAATTCATTGTTGTTTTAACCTGCAATTTAAAATTAATGGATTTTCTATATTTTGATGTTTGCAGTAATTTTAAACTTTGAAACATTGAAACTAAAGTTTACTCTTTAAAATTTGTCTGAAAATATTATTTTATATAAATTCTCTCTCTCATATTAAAAATGTTTTCATTAGTAAAACAAACTTATTTTGTTTTTAATTATAAATTTAAAATATCACGATATTTTGCCACAAGGAAATTGAATTACAAATATTTATGCTGTTTTTACTTTTTCTGTATAATTTATTATTATAATTGACCTTGACACAAATTGACTTTTCTAAATGCACTCTTTTATATTTTTAAATTATCATTTTTATAACATAATTAAATGCAAATTATAATTAAATTAAAACAAAACTTATTTTATTACTGAGATAGAATTTTAAAAAGAACAAAGTCTTACTGAAACTAATATTTTTTTATGAATTATTTTATTTTGTTTTATGTTGAAAACACATCGACAGCCATATGTTTATTTCTTATTTTAATAAGATTTTTAAAATTATTTTAAACAAATGAATATTTAAATTATTTACAGAAATGCTTAGTCGTTTCTTTATTCACATTCTGTGACAAGGCAAAAAGAGAAAATTATAAATATACAAAATGATTAATGAAGTTTTAACCTGAGTCAGCAAAATTTCAATACATATCATCATAAACATTAAATTCTTAAATGTAAAATTTGTTTTAAAGCATAAATTTAAATTTCTTGGAGTAAAAACTTTTAAATAAAACTTATCATAATTTCTTTAAAGAATTATCACTAGAAAAAAGATTTAAAACAATTTGTGATACTGTTAAAATATATTTTGTTATTTCATAATTCATTTAATTGAAGTAAAAGATGTAATTTATCTTAAAGCATTAGAATATATCAATTTATCTTCAAAAGATGTTTTAGTAAGGTTAATAAATTGATCAAATTTAACTTCGTAATATATATATATATGGATTTTTACTTTTAGTATACTCAACAGATTAAGTAATAATCATTAGAAAACTTTTAGTAAAGCCAAAAATGACTTAGTAGTAAATTATTCACAACTTGCTTTATTAGAAAATGATAATTATACAGTAAGGATTGAATTATTAAACAATACAAAAACAGTTTTTTAAGTGCACTGTTTATGGCATAAACATTTTTTCTTGAAAATTAAGAATTTCAATTACTTTATTATATATTTTCATGAAATAACTGTACCTTCCCCCACATTTTTGAATAATTCAAATTCATATTATAAATATCTTAGTATTTCAACTTTTTGAAAATAAAGTGAAATGAATTAGCCAATCCATAAGTATTTTCTTAATATAAGTAAAAAGTGAAAATAGTTTTCATCTTTCCTTTAATTTATCCTAATTTTTCACATATATTTTAATATAACAGGTGATTATAATTAAAGTATTTCAATTTAAAGTCATTCCCATAGAAAATTAGTAGTAACAAAACTCACCACTACAGTACTATTGGCACTGAAGACAACAAACATGTTATTTGTACAAGATACTCATTCCATACAGAGATGAAAGACTTTTGGTAACCATATTAAGCGCTATCACTATCTTAAGATATAAAACCTTCATGTGACGAACAGTGTGTTTAATGCAAACTGTAATTGATCCTGTGTGATGCTTCACACATGCATTGTGACACTGTCTTTCAAGATTGTTGCAAATTTGGCATTCTTGATAAACCACACTGAGTTCCTACAATCAAAAAAATCACCTGAACTAAGTTCTAGAAAATGATGTAGCAACACAATAGGAAATATTGTTGCCACCTTTTCAAAATTGCTGACCTGGGCAATAGGTTTGTTCCAACACAAATCACTGACTGGTTTGAATTTGAAACCATACAAGGCATGCACAATGTCATTTTACAGCCAAGAACTGTACCAGTTTTAAACCAGTTTGGGACTTATGTTGGAACAGACCTAATAGATATTTGCAAGTTAGAATTTTATAAGTATATTTTCAGTCACTCTTAGCCTAGGGATAAATTTGGGTGGGATGTGATGTTAAAATCTTTAACCATTAAAATAAAATACTCAAATATTTTTATAAATTTATTTTGTTTTATCACAATTTCTACCAAAACCAGACAAATTAATAATCAATCTGGAACATGAATTTAAAAACTGGCTCGTCTGGGTGAAAACCAGCCTGATGGCAACGCTGATAGGAAATGCTTGACTAATTGCTCTTATTGCTGAAATTTTGTCACAAACTGCTGTTTGCAGGGTTCAATATGTGGAGATGCTCCATCTTGCATGAAAGCGGTTGACTCAATCAATTTGGGGTCAAACAAAAATGTTGAGCTCAGTATCTCTGGAACATCACAAAGCATGCTATAGCCCATTGGGACTAGCTTCTTTGAAGAATGGTCTAAAGGTAAATATACAACCCAAAAAGCAAGAGGCTCTAATCTCAAAAAAATAAAAAATAGTTGTACACTCATCATATCTAATTAGTATCCTTAAAAAAATCAATACTGCCCAATATCTAGCATGAAAAATGTGTAATTATTACAGAACCTTTTGCCTTTGGGCAATAAAAATGTGGCTGTTACACCATCTTCGTACCACTGCAAAAGACAGTAATAGCAAATCAGCTTTTGCTTTGAAGCATGTTTAAGTATCAAGCCTCAAGCTTGGGGTACTTTCTCAGTAATTGATGAATTTCTCAAGATGTTCATTTGTAAAGCCAGCTTTCTTCAACATAGTGAAAATTTCTTCTTACATGGCTCTTCAAAGCCTTAAGTATTCCAGGTGTCCTTTAATCCCTTGGTTGATCCTCATTATTGTTAGTTTCCTTGTCCTCTTAATGGTACAGTACAAGTTTCTTTTGGCACTCCCAAGTTTTAGAAGATGGCAAATTTAAGTTTTTATCATTTCTTGAAGAAAAAGCTATAGATTGCATCACATTTACTTTGTAGTTCCTTCATTACTAACAGAACAGACTGTAACTTACCTTACATAGAATTTGAAAATGGACAAATAACAAATAGAACTTGTATGAGAATTTAGATTATGTGCATGCCATAGGCACATTAAACTAAGGCAAACTTTGTATCAGAAGTTATTAAAATACAAGGTGATAAAACTTTTAAAGATTTGAACACTTTTACATAAGATATCAAGTGTAACAGCCTTTTTATATAAAAAGGACTACATTACATTTGATGAGTGAAAATTACAGGGGAAAAAAATCAAAAAATGAAGGAAAAAATGTCTGGCTTAGAAAAACAATAATGTAAATATTTTTTGTTTTAAAAATATGTAAGAACTGATTGCTGAATTTTTTATTAACATGATTTAATTAATTTGGCATGTTTATTAATAAACACTAGTACCTAATAACTAAAATTCAATATATTTTCATATGTAGTATACTGTATACAGTTTTAAATTATTTTAAGAAGTTATGTTAAAGTATCTATCTATCATTTAAAGTCATTACTAAATGAACATAACTATGAAAATCATTTCAGGAAAAATTAGTATGGGAAAGATTTATTTTCAAAGATATCTAAATTATCTAGAGGGAGGTTGAATGGAAACGTGTGATAAATGTTTTTAATCATAAAAACCTAGATAACAATTCAAAAACAATTGATAATGTACCAAAAAAGTTTTGAACAATATTATTTATGATAAAACTAATTAATTAGATTTCTCCCACAATAACTATAAAAAAGGGGGGAAGAAACCAAAAAAATGCAAATTAGATTTACTTTTAGTTATATTACACGAATGATATCAAAAACAACAGAAATAAAAAAAAAAGAATTGTTTCCATGGAAATGAATAATTAAAAAAACAATTTTTGTATACAACAAATTCAATATAATGTGCGAAAACGTGCAAATTAACCATGATTATCCATTGTAATTAAAAAAAAGGGAAGAAAAGTAGTTGCAGTTCGTAATAAAAGCATGTGCAATTATTCTAAATATAATTCAATGTAAACTACTAAATTCGAGATAAATATGAAATCACGCATATGTATTAACAAATTGCTCTGTTACAGTGCAATATTTAATTTGAATGACATGTCAGGTTAGGTTTGATTATATTTTTATTCGTAAATCTTTTGAAGATGGCGCTATTTAATAACATTTATAATGTTTTAATTTACATCAATACACATTTTCATTTTTCTATTATCAAATACCAATATATCGGTCTTTCATGTTAGGTATATTTTGAACTTTGACATTTAACTATTAAAAAATAATAACGCTTATGGTTGCGAGATTATTCTTTTTTTTGTTTTGTTTTTTAAATATACAGTATATGTATTTTTCGCGTTTAAATGCAGACGAATTTTCAAATCGATAAGTAGGCAAAATAAATAAAGGGTAAAAATATCAAATTTTAAATGTAAAATTTCATAACTGCAATGAAAACATTGTAAAGGACCTAAAAATAAACCTACCTTTCGGTCGAGAAGAATCTGCCAATATGATGAAAACGAGAAATAATTAAATTCCCATTGCAGATGATGGAAAAATACTGCCTGACAGACGCTCGTCTCCTATTGGTGAATATGGTACGTCCTTGATTTCATATGTAATGCCGTATTGTATTTTTATTGGTTAATTCAAATATACTTGCACGTGCTTAGCATTTGAATATGTAAAATATGAGAAAATTTCAGTAATATTTAAAAAATTGTTTATCATAATTTAAATTATGCACTAAACGAAAAATTACTTTTTAAAAGTTTATTATCCGATTGGCTTTTCCAAGTTAGTTTCGTTTTTATAAAATATTTCTGCTCATATACATATTTATTTACTTATTTTTATCGAGATAGAATGGTAACAGATTTTATTTTATTTGTGCAAATTTTAAAAATCTAAATTGCACCATTCAAGTTAATGAATTTCTTTTCATTATAAATTTTAAAATATCGGGTGCATCGAATAATTGCCTGTTTTTTTTTTTTTTTTTAACTCTTACTGCCCTATAGGTACTAAGAACACTTTTATAGCAAGCCCATTATGGGCTATATTAAAGCCGTTTTACCAGGCAACGTGCCGGTTATTTAATGAATAGTTTAACACTTATCACTTTCATTTATTTTCATTTTAATTGAAAATATTGGAAATCAATCATGTGAATAATGCACTGATATAGCCAAGGAAACGAGGGCTATAGACCCCAAAAATATTTTTAATTAAAAACAAAAATTAAAATTGATTACAAAGTCTAAATATAATATTGATAAAAAAAATGTTTTATTATTTTGCTTTTTGTGCTAAAAATGTATTAATGAAATATAAAAACATATAGTAGCTCCTACAAAATTTAATTTCTGGATAAAGAATTTCAATGCTGTAATAATCAAATTATAATTCAAAATAAAAACGATTCAAACTTTTATTGAAAAAAACATTGAATTTTTAAACCTTCACCTTGTACCAGAAACCTAATTTTATTAAATGAGCTGTCCATCTATATACTTTATATAGGAAACTTAATTATAAGTAAAGGCTTAAACCAATTTTTCCTTTCTAAATAGCAGTTTTGAATCAATTCGAATACTCCTTTTTCAATATAAATGAAAACTTTGATTAAAATAATGAGAATTTAATGTAGAAAAAGAAATATAAATTATCAGATTAATCGGAACAACAGAAGTGATATGTTTAATAATCATTTAAGAAATATTGATAAAGATATAAAATTATCATCGATTAATCTAATTTGACAGAAATAAATATAAAATATATATTTAAAATAAGTTTAAAATTTATGAAACTGGAATAAAACTAAACATTTGATTTTATTAAATATATTTTTGAATATTTGTCAATAAATTTTTTTGTAACGTTATCAATCATCATTTTTATTCTAAATTTAAATTTGCGTGATATTTCTTCATCTCAGAATTAAATACATATAAAGATATACAATAACTTTTCGGACATTATTTAAATTTTTCATCATTAGTGTCCGTGAATTGTTGACATCCTTGAATAAGTGATACGGAAATATTCGTCAAGCAGTTGTAAAGAATGTAACACACCTTCCAATTGCTTGTCTCAACTCTAAATGTTATATTATTCTAAACCTATCGGCCATGGGAGACATGATCCTTGCACTTTCCGACACGGGGAGGCGATCCAAGAAGAAAGCAGTCGATGGAAATTGCGATTGCTTTGTTATTGTGTTTTGTTCATTTTTCTCGCTTAAATTCCGTTAGGTGGGCTCAGTCGCATTAGAGAGAAAGGACATTGTCACACTTCTGTATATAGAAAACGCACTTATGGACCCTCATTTACAAGTAATTTTTTTACATTTAAGTGGACCTTCATTACATTTTTTGATTCTTCATTGCAATTAATGAAAAATGATAAAGCTTAATCAAAATCGATCGAACCGATTTTGGTAACAAACGCATAAGAGGCTTTGCTGACGCTCCGCCTCAATAATTATTTGTTAATGTTCGATTTGTTAAAATTGTATGCAGAAACGTAAATTTTAGCTTATGCTCATTCAGAGGTTTGTTTTGCATCATATAAGGGAGAGTCGTGAAAACTTCATTGTAAAATGGGGTGTAAAATTTTTTGTTTTATAAGAAGGGAGTTCAGATAAAATGTTTACGAGATTCTGACATAGAGAGAACCTTATTAATATTTCTACGGATAAAGGGCGTAAGTATAAAGGATGGAGATGGATATACGATACATTTAAGTGAAATGCAATAATTTCAAGAGGCAGATACAAGGACTATATACTACAGTTTAGTACTATGTAGTATACAGTCCTTGGGGGCAGATAATTTTCTCTCGTAAGGTTGGCAACTTTAGCTAAAGAAACATAACTGCCGCCTCTAGTGGCCATTATCACAACTATAAGAACAACAAAATAATATGGCAAGACTATCACGCTTACCTTTGTTTTAAATATTAATACTTTTTTTTTTAAGAGAGAATTGATTTTCAAAATTCGTTCTTATGTGACTACAGCTGGAGAAATCTGATACAAATTAAACATTTACTTTTAAACCATTGTATTTACGGTTTTTGAGTTAGCTTGGTGTATTGTTTGTCGTGAAAAGGATGGAATCGATTGCATCAGTACGAAGAAATGTTCCTATAGCTCAACAGCAAGAATATTTATTGCAAGGAAGCATTATGGACACTTCTTGCGAAGTTCTCCTCCATCGTTTGAGAGGTCTTTGCGATAATGCTGATACTACTCCCGAAACTTTTCACGATTATGAAATTGTTTTTCAAATTAGTAAGACTTATATTGTTTTAATTAGACTTAAGATTTACTTATTTTCTTTATTAAATCAAATACACAATATGTCCATAAAGTCCCTATGCACGAGCTTATTGGTGCATTGCCTTTTAGAGTGGCTTTATTAGAATAAGCAAGACATGTCTGGAAGTCTGTTTGGAAATGCTTACTGGTTCAGCTGTTGAGACTAGGTGCCATTCAAAAAATGTTACCTGTAAAGTTTCTGAAGATTCTGATAAAGTTTCTGATGATAGCAAGTCTGGTTGCTACCAGACTTGCTGATCTTTAAAGCCATGGTCACACCTTGCAATTTCCAACCGTGCAGGTAACTGCAACCATCACAGCTGTTCTTGTTAACTAGTAAACCTGCTTCAAAAACTGGCACAAATGCAACTGCAACTAGAAACAAAAATTCTGGTATTTTTGAAACCGTGCCAGTAAGTTTTAGTAATTCAAACACAAATTATTTATTGTATTTATTCAGACACTTCGCAAGTCTCATCATTAAATTTTATTCAGTTGAACTGAATAAAATTTAATGATGAGGTTTGTTCTACTCGCACTGATTGCAAACGTTCAATTGGCGAATGCCTTTGTGCCATGTTGTATAGTGGCAACATTGAAAATAACGAAGTGTCAATGAAAGATGTTCTCCGGGTGAAATAGAACTTTGAAGTGTGAATCTTCTTTAGCTGTTATGGGGTTATCCTCCTTAAAATACTTCGAAAAGTATTCATATCTGTATGGATATATCCCCGATAACCTTCGGCATCCAAAAGCCTTAATTTGTTCACCAGCTGGTGGAAGCATGATTGTTTAGCCCATTGATTTTTATTTGCCAAGTTTTAACCCAGCATGAATGGTTTCTGTTATTTTTCTCTTCATTTATTCTTGCCAGCTCTAATAAAATGACTAACTTTTTTCTTTTATTTATTGCAGAAAAAGAACTACTTGCATTTTAATAAGAAAAGTGGCTAAAATTCTGTAATTACTCTGAAATAGAATGTAAACTGTCAGTAAACTCACAAAAGAAGTCAAAAAACAAGTTACTGTAATTTTATTGGTTTATTATAAGATTATGTTTCTGATTTGTAATGCCAATGAACAATGTGACCATGACAAGATGCATGCAACTTGCACTCATTGCAGTTGCAGTCACCTGTGTGGCTAGAAATCACTGTGAGTGACCACTGCTTAAGAATAGGTTAGAGAGTGACCAACTAATTATTAATGACATCATTCACCAATATCAACCGACCAATCAGTAAGCATTTTTAAAAAGACCCTGGTAGGAGCAGCTTCAATACAACTAGATAAGCAAGACAATGGGCATATTGCCTGAAAAAATGATCAAGATCTTGCTTATCCAGCTTTATGAAATGTCTATGTCCTGGATCTCTCAGAGAATATCATGACGACAAATTCAGTGAATAATGGATTAGGTGTGGATCTTATATGAGAAGTTACTATTAAATACTTTCTATACATAAATAAATGGCATAAAGTAATATTTGTCCTGATATGATGTAGCCTCTTCTCTAGATTTGATAATTTAGTTTGGGGCATTGTGAAAAAAGATCATTACAGTTTTATGACAGAGTATAAATACTCTGTCATAAAACTGTTGAAGACTTAAAAACAGTTGTCAGAGACTGTTTTAATGACTTCTAATTGTCAGTGTGGAAAAAATTCCCAGAAAAAATTAAAATGTATACAGAGTGGAAGGAAGTATACAAATAACTTGTATCTTGAGTGTTTAGGAACCAGTAATGGCTCTAGCCATATTTGACTTTGTACAAAACATTTTGGCATGTCCTATGCTTGCTAATCAATATATAAATATTTTAAATTTTGCACCGATTTTCTCTCTGCATTCTGTCACTGTATAGTTTGATTGTACCTAGAGCCACAGTGGCTAGAATATTTAGTGTGCCATTTGTGTCTAAAAACATGTTATGAAATAAGTGCTTTGAACTAGATGGCACTGTTGTCACTACTGATGATTACATTTGTAGCAATAGAGCTAAAGCCCTATCCTCACTACAGAAGAAGAATTATTTATATTTTTGCTATTATAGAGGAATCAGAAATCCTGCAGTTTTAAAACAAAATTAGTTATTTCTATAAAATTTCTAGTTTTGCAACCAGGTACAAAACAGTGCCCTTGTAAGTTCTTATTTTTATAAACTTTTGACATTTTTTCCAAAAATGAGAGGCAAATTGTTCTAGACAAAGCCAAAAACAGACAAAAAAACCACTCAAAATGCTTTGTCTAAACTGATTTATGTAACAACACAATTGATGCAAGTGTCGTCTAGCAAGTAACAATGATAACCTAACATGTTATAGGGCTATAATAGCAAACAACAAACTACATATTCTAGCCACTATACTGGAATTTGTGGCTGCTACAGGTTTTCAATGTTTGGTTACATATGTTTTATATAGTATTTATTGAAATCACATCAAGAATGTTTCTAAGAAATAAAGATTGTTCATATAAAATTCTTAAATTATAACAATAAAAACAAAGTTAGTAGAAATGAAATTATTTTTTTATTTTAAAACACTTGTGGTATCTCTGAATCAGCTTTAAAATAACTTTAATGTATTCTGTTAATAATTTATAATTTAATGCTGATGAAGTTACAAATTATTGACAAAATGTACAGTACATTCAAAATACATTTATATAGAACTTTTTCAAACTATAAATTTGTAGCCTATTATTACTCCTATTATTTTATACTTCAAATGTCAAAATTTTTTTGTACAAAATAATGGATTGCAGAATTTTTCAGCTTGCAATGTATGTTTAAATATTTTTCTTGCAAATTATTAGTTAAAATATGGTTCATCTTAATTACTTTATATTAGTGGTTCTTAACCTTTTTATACTCGCAGCCCACCAAATATTTCATAATTTTTTTGTGACCCCCATGTTTTTAATAATTTATTTGGTTTCATTGCTTCATTGGATAGAACTACACTGCATATGAAATTTTTTGAACTTCTATGCTTATGAACCCATATTTGATATAATCACAATCGTATTTTCTAATTTTAATGTTACTTAATTTTATTCCTTCAGTTTTAGGACTTGTGGTTTTTCCGTTGCATTTTTCACTGTATCATCATCAGAACTTTCACTAGTATTTTCTTCACTATATTTTCTTTTTGAAGGTCCTAGTCCGTGATTACTTACATTAAAAAAATTTTATAATGTTCCTTCTGTTTTTTGCTCATTTTTATGGGTTAATTATAAATAAATATAACTAAACACACAATATAAGAAAGAAATGCACTATTATTCGATCCAAAGTCGATGCTAAAACTAAACTAAAACACCCACAACTTGTAACGATTTTGCATATCTTTTGCAAAAACATTTAAATTTTCAAAGCCTACTATTTTTCCTAATTATTTTTAAAATTCCAAGCATTAATAGTTTCTTAGAATTACTTTGGAATAAAATCAGTAAATACTGCGGTGTAAGTAGCATATTTGCATTTATTTCTTCTGTACTAACAAAGTTGTATACAGGAAGAAATAAATAAAAAAAACTAAATACGAAAACTTTATCTTTCTTATTTCACTTTTCAATACGATATTCGGTTATACATTAATTTTCTTTTTATTATATTCTGAAGGAAATTTTGCATAATTAAGCAGCCCCTGGCAAAGTTCTTATGGACCCCAGGGGGCCGTGGCCCCCTGTTAAGAAACACTGCTTTATATTACTTTTGATATATATATTATTATAATAATTGGTATGAAATCAATATTAATTTACTCCTCCAGTCAAAATGAAATTAGCTAGCTAGTTCCAGGTCAGTTCATTGAAAACTAATAAATTAAAAGTCAGTCATACGAAAGTCAACTTAAACAATAATGATAATAAAACTTGATTCACAGAATTCACAATACAATACTAAACTTTTATTTACATTAAGCTGCTTTTTCTTGATCCAGGTGTTTACCTAGATAGATAAAACCCAGGCATTGAATAATGCTCATATGAGTACAATGTATTACAAGGCATGAGACTTTTAACACTGCACAGACATAGTAAAATCTCTGTCTGGATCTTCCCTCTACTAGCTCAATGCTCAGCATATATGTTTGCTTGTGTTGTAATCTAGGGGAGTACTGGAGATAATGTCTGTCTACATACAATCTAGGTGATTAGTCATCTGAGCACCTTCAATTAGTTTCTGCACATACTCCACAGTATTGTTTTGTCAATCCTATTAGACTAAGAAAGTAGCATGGCAATTTTCCTGTGCATACAGTGTTATCCATTGTAATGGATTCAAGAAACTGCTCATTTTCAACTGGAAAAAGAGATAATTCTCAGTGTGAGGAGATGGTGGCTGCAGCTTTGTCGCCTATCAGAACAAGACAGAGATCTTTCATCACAGGGCCCACTTGCATGGCAGCTGCTCTGTCTTCCAGTCGAAGCTGCTTGCCATCAAGTTGGCCATCAAGTGGTGCACCACGAACTACCATAACTTGAACGTCACACTCCATTTGGTCAGTAACTCCGTTATTTCCCTCCTTCGTCGCAAGAATCTCCACCCCATCGCACAAGAAATCCACAAGGCCGTCAAATACACTGATAACTCTATCAGTATTATCTGGGTACAAGCCCACCAGGGCAACACCGGGAACGAGTGGGCAGATGCCCTGGCAAAATCTGCGGCTGCTGACGAAACTTTACCAATAGACTACAGCAAATTTAACCTACATACCATCAAGAAGCTATGGATCGATCTTCACACCAACTGGCAAAACAACTAGGACTTGAATCAAAATATTACACACAAATTTTTTACAGATATTTCTGCAATATACTCTTATAGATGGATCACACCCAACTTTCAGCTAACGCAATTTCTGACCAACCACGGCCGCTTTTACTCGTAAGTTAAGCATTTCGTCAACCCACAAAACAGTGGCCTCTGCCCTATTTGTAATATGCAGGATGGCAGCCTCCACTATATTCTAGACTGTGCCATGTTGGAGCCTGAGAGATCACAGCTTCGCATCCTCATCAACCACAAGCATGGCCACTGGCCACAAAATAATCACGAGTTTTTGAGTGACCTGATATACGATACGGACACCTTCGACCAATTTGTACAATTCATCTACCAGTACAACAGGAGAACTAATGTCCCCACTAGTAACTCAACTTCTAGGTAATATGTAATTCAGATTGTATATACTGTATAGTTTCTCTTCCTTCTAATGCTATTACATTGTATTTGCGTATTTATCAGTACTGTGTACTTTATACTTAGTATTCTGTTTTCACCATTTATTCATTGTATATTATATGCTCTCCATTGTATATGTTTTGTTGTTCAAGTATCAACAATTAATTGTAACTTCATATATGCTTAATCCTTCTGTAACTGTATTTGCCTATTCTACGGTTGCCTATTCACGTTTTATTCGTTTGCAAATTCCATGTACCGTATGCACTATTGCATTGTATACACTAATTGCCCATTGCTTACTGTATCCACTTCAAAGTTTATATATTGTCCGCATTTACATATTTATGTGAAATTGTTTATTTGCAATCTATTTTTCTGTAAACCATGTCCAGCTATGCATACTGGTGATGGACATGCATCTTTATGCATTAATAAAATGATTGATTGTGGGGAGATGGTTTCTGGATGTCTAAAAGCATCATATAGGTGTCACTCATCCAGATAGTTACCTAGCTAGGCAAACAGCTGGATTATGTGAAAGCAGCCTAAGAAGGCCTTTTGATCATATTCATTATAGGTTTGGCCAGATTTACAGTGGGAGTGATCAGGTCATGAGAAACAGGGCCAGAATACCCCTCAAAAATTCCAGAAGATGCCTACCTGGATCTAATCCCAGGTCACCAGAACAGTAGGCTGACACCTTAACTGCCTCATCCATCTGACTATCATTAAACATTTGTTGAGACCTGGGTTTGAATCTGGATGATTGAAAAATCACAGGAGATGGTCTTCCTAGATATGTTGAACCCCATCTCACCAAACCCATAATGGATCTGAAAAAAGGACCTCTTAATGCCTCCAGAAAAGTAAAAAAAAAAAAACCTTTTATTTGGAAAAGTATTTTTGCTTAGATACACAATTTGAGCATTATCAGTGATTTTAAACTGAAATTGTGGTTTATGTGAATTAATTTATAATTATTTAATTTGAACTAACTTTTCACAAGAAAAAATGAGCTCTGTCTTAATATTTGTATATGAAAGACAGTTGAATGAAAATCATTTTTGTTGAATAGGTCAGTTTATTGAATATTATTTCTTTATAAAATATTTTTTATCAATCAGTCTTTCATAGTAACATTTTAATAACAAACAAATGGAAGAATAAAATTCTGCAGTTTAATTGTTTCTTATATTGCCAATGTGAAATTACTATATTTTCTAAATTGAGTTGACAACTTCAAATATGATGCAAAAGGACTTCTTTCAGATTTGCCTTAAAATAAATAGCTGAAATGCCAAAAATACCAAATAAAAATTAATTAAAAATATTATTATTTTTTATTAGTAATCAGTTTAAAAATTAGTATTTTATTTAGTTTTTTGCTTTTATTCATGCGTTTTTTGACAAATCTTTTATAAATAATTTTCAGAGAAAATAAATTTTAAAAAACACAGAAGAATCTCATTGCAGGACCCAGAGTCACTTGAAATGATTTGTTTGTTAAAGAGTATGTTTTTTTCAGGATGACTGATTCCTAACAAGTATCCTTTAAAGCTTTTGAAAATTAGATTTTTAAGATTTTAACATTTTAACATGCCTAAAGTATTGAGTTCTTAAGTCAGATAGCCTTTGAAAATTATCACATTAGTAGGAATGTTTGAAAGCATCAATAAAATGATTATATACATTTTCCAAAAGCAGTTTTTCCCATCCACTGAGAAAACTTTTATTGGCATTTAAGGAAAATATTAAGATACACTAGTATATTCAAGATTTTATTAGAAATATATAAGTTATGATGCTTTTATTTGATACTTCTAAAAGCAATCTAAATTTAAAACAATGACATTAAAATGTTGCTAACTGTATTATATATATTATTTTAAATAAATATTTAAACTGCAGAAACTATACATAAACAATAATAAATTTGTTTTATTTCCCTGAAGCAATAACATTGATACATAAAAAATAATTACAGTAGAGCGTCGTTTATCCGAAACATCGGTTATCTGAAGGAATTTCAGTCGACAAATTTAAATTTTCGCCAGTGCTGTGGCGCTGTAATCTTTGGCTATGTCTTCGGCTACTCAAATATTTTACGTTTTTGATACTAAATTAACTTCTGAAGTATAATTTTTTATTGTTTTTATATTTTTCAATATATTTATTTTGTTTGTACAAAATAAAAAAATAATTTTAACGATACAGTAGTCTTCATTAGGCTTAACATCGATGAAAATTCAATGCAAAGCGACACGCAACGGGGAAAATTTTCAACACGGGATAAATTAATATATTTTTTCGTACATAATTGGTTATCCGAACAACCCCAGTCCCCAATTGATTCGGATAAACGACGCTCTACTGTATATTAATCTGCATTTGTAATACAACTTCTGGAAATCAATCTACATAATATGTTAGTTTTGCTACATTTCTGGATACATAGCTGAGTCAAAAGCTATGCAGTTAAGACATTATGTATATATGTTAGAGACAGTATCGCTTGATTTACTTCATAGATAAAATTAGCATAGATAGAAATTAGTTTTCAACATTGTATGGTCATTTTTCTCAACATTCGGTATTGTTGACCATTTTAGTATTACTTTTTATAATGGTGAATTTGGACTTTTTCAAGTATTACAGTGTTTCAGTATCCCAGTATATCAAATCATATTGTAATTTAAAAATAGCTGTAGTGTTGCATTATTAATGTTCAGTCATTCTTTATTAACTTTGTCAAAAGATATCATTTTTCATTACTTAATTTATTGTATGGCATTTTCTATAGATAATCATCCTGTTCTTGTCTTCTAGTGCTAATGAGATGTAAATGAAATCTGTTTACATGTTTTACTTATTGCATTTACTCATAAAATGTTTTGCTATGCATATGATAGAACTTACAGTAAAATTAATACTTGTAATAAGACATTGCAAATTGTTTATATCTGGATTTTAAAACTATGCTATACAAATCAGCTTTGTGTTTTCTGATAGAAAACAAGCTGATTGTATTTGAATCCTATTGATAAGTCACAAAATACTTTATATTAATTATTCAAAAACTTATATAATCAGATATGTGATGTATAGGTTAATTTCTATTGAATAACTGCCGACCTTGACTACTGAATCCCATTAAGTGCTCAGAGTTTGCACATGGTTTACTGATTGAAACCATTCTTTGCATTTTTCTTTTATATTGTTTCTTTTTATTACATTTTCAATTAATTCTCATTTAAAGTTTCAATTTAATGTGAGAAAATTTAATTATAGTCAAATTGTATTAAACTTTTTATGATAAAATATCTTATAAATATGAAAATCAATATGATCATCAATTTATACTTTGTATTATTTTTACTTATTCATAGGATATTATGTAAATGTTAAAACAAATATTAACTTTTATTTGTATTTGTTTTTGTGTTGATTATCATCCTGAACTTAGGAAAATTAATTATATTTTTTTGAATGTTACATTGACATTTCTCTCTAACATTACATAAGAATGTTCCAAATTAAACTCTTACATTAAATATTGTCATCAAATTAAATTGTAATCATATAGTATTGTACATGGGAAAAAAAACAAATCAAAGTTAATATTTTTGTTTCAACATTTACACAATATCATATGAATAAGTAAAATAATATATAGGATAAATTAGTGATCAGATGATTTTGTATTTCACTTTCCATACTTAAACTTTTCATGATAAAACATCTTATAATATAATTTGAACATTGTTAAATGAATTACTATATCATACTGAATACATATTACTTTTTGAATGCTATTGTTAAAGCAAAATAAATAGCTTATGTAAATATTTTAATGGTAAATGTGAATTTTTATGGTAGTAAAATTCACTTGTTGCTTTCTGAAAGTTTTGTTTAAACACATGAATCTTTGAATATATATACATAGTAAATAGTTCAGTCTAAAGCTTGTGAGAACCATGTAAAAAGTTCTTGCTTGTTTTTTTTGTAATAAAAAATTCCAAATGATTCATTTTTTGCATTTTGTTCTGACAAAACTATCTGATTTTGAATAAATACATTTATTTACTATATTTTTATACAAAATGTTTATTGATTTAAGTTTTTCAGCTTAATTTGTGTTTGCTTTGACTGCTAGTTGTAGTTAAATAAATTCTATAAAGTCATATAATTTAATTTAATTTGTTTACAATAGTTAATTTTATTAATAATGTAATAATGAGTTGATTGTTATCATCAAAAATAGTAAAAAAAAATATATATGAAATATCTTTAATTCAAACTCTGATAGTTTGAAATCCTATTAGTTCATAACTGTACTGTTTGTCCCAGCAGGGGATATAGAGATTTATATGTTAAGGAATTTAGTTAGTTTGAAATATGGCTACTTTGAAATTTGAAGTGAAAATTCTTTCCAAATTTATATCTATATATTAACTCGTATTAGATTGTATCATGTTTAGATTGAAGTTCACATGCCTCCATACTATAAGGGAATAATAGACCACAAACTATTCTTATATGGTCAACATGGCTTTGCTTTTGCAGTAACATATTTTCTGGTATCACCTTATCCATCAACTACACTTTTTCTCTTATCTCATAAAATATGGCTGGGTTTCAGGGTTGCAAATTTGGGTTACAAGTAGCAGACAGATATTTGTAGGACTCTGCTACTAGATTTGGCAACTTTACTACTTTTTGCACTACTGTAAAAATAATTTGGGTTACATTTTGAGAACTTGCTTTATTTTTTATAAAACCTATATGCCAACCCATGGGGTTCTCACCTGACAGTTGCTGTTTATTTAAAATAATAATTAATTAGCAAAAGTAGTGTTCTTTATATGTAGCCATATTCTACTTGTTTAATAAGTTACATGGCATTTGGCATATTGTACAGAAGCAAATCTTGGATAATTTGAATCACTAGATCTGTTTTGTTGATCAATTCTGGCCTTTTCTGTTTGATGATATTACTCAATTTGTTTACTTGATGGCAGTACACTTTCGAATCAATTGTTAAATTGTCTGGTAAAAGCTCCAAAAACAAAATTTCCTTAAATTCCCACCAAAGAGAGCATCTTTCTAAGAACACGTGGAACCCATATATCGAGCTTTGAAAGAAAACCAATTTGTTTCAAGTAATCATAAGCAGTTCAATTTGATAGATTTAATCTCTTAGTGATTTCACGTGTTGTTATTCGGCAGTTTGCTTCAATCAGTACCTTTATTTTGTTTTCATTGGCTTCAATTGGCCATCCAGAACGTGGTGCAACTTCAATATTGAAATTGCCAAAACAAAATTTTGTAAACTAGTTTTGCCACTGTCGTTCTGTCAATACATCTTCTCCATACACATCACACAATTCTTACCTCGCTTGAACAGCATTCTTTTGGTAATAAAAGAGCAAAATATGCCGAAAATTCTGCTTTCGATCGTCCATATTTGATGGAACACAAAAAATAAACAATTGCACAAAATCAAACAAAATTTTTTACAAATAAACCTTAATTTAAAATGCTAGCTGTCAAAATATATAATGATAATACGATTTAGAATAAAAATGGCGGGAAAAATACGAGTAATCCGTCTAGTGGTAAAAAAACGAACTTACTTTCCAAACAACCCAATATATTTGTTATTTTTTTATATCATTTCTTTAGACTCACATTCTGTTATGCTGTGTTATATATATACTAAATGTAGGTAATTATAAGAAATGATACACACCTAAATTTTAATTATAAGTTTTTCATTGTATCAAGAATGCTTGAAGCAGTTTAAATGTAGGATTTTATTAAAACTTCTTACTTGCATAATGTAAATTATTATGTGCAGAACATAATATTTTATACTCAAATTTTTACCTCATTTCTACACAATGGTTAAGTTTTGTCAAATTCAAACAGGAAATGTCAGTGTGTGAATTATTAGAAAACTTACTATTGATTAATTTTAAATCTTAAGTTTTAATTTTTAATGTAAAAAGAATAACAATTTAAATTCAAATCCTTGTCCTTATTTAATTTATTTAACCTTTTCTTATATAAATACATTGTAAATATTAACAGTAGTTAACTTAAGCAAAAATGGGATAGAGCAGAAAATGTCATCCAAACTTATGTTAATCACATCTATGATTAGTTAGGGTCTCTATGAATCAATAAACCAAATAATAATGTATATCCTTTAAATAAATATTGTAATTTTTGTAAAATGTAACAAATTTTCTTTGTTAATTTAGGAGGACCCACAGGTACACCTCTTGTTCTTCGAACTCGTCAAGCTTTAGATCACATAGGAATGCCTTGGTAAGTTGTATTATAATATTTAATATATATAGAAATATATATAAAGGTTTTTAATAATTTAATTAGGCATACAAGATATGTAGGCCAGCCAGAAGTTGGAGATAAATCTAGAGCAACTCTGGTTCGTAGTTGTATTGATGTAGGCACCTCAAGTAATATTGTACAGTTTTTGAATGAGTTGGGATTTAGGTAATTTGAAAAATTTGTTGAATTATTTTAAATTGCCTATTTGACAAAAATATTTTCCTACAGAGCTGACTACGAATTTGTACTAAAAGGATACATGTTTCGTAAAGGAAGAATGAAAGTAACTGTAGCTAAAGTTTGCAAGGTTAAAAGTTTCTATATATCCTGTTATATTGAATTTTATTTTAAGTTTATTTTTTTTTACTAATATAATTTTATATCTTGCAGATTTTACAACAAGGTAACCCAGAAAGTATTGAGCCAGTATCACAGTCTTACTTAGTGGAATTAAGTGTAGTAGCACCTGCTGGACAGGTATTCTTAGTCAAATTTTATTCTTTTTTAAGACTTTACTCAACATGGCTAATTTTTGAATGTATGAAGTATTTTGATAAAGTTATGATCATATTCAGTTAATAATTTATGACATTTTACTTTATAAGATTTTGGATCTTTCTGGTAGCATACTCAATGTCTTCTTTCAGTCTTACAGTTTGGTTTTCTGTAAATTTATTAAAACATTTTGTTTTGAATCATAGACTCACTGATATAGAATCTGTATGATGTACTCACTGGACTTTTATTGGAGTCTTTCAGGCAATTTCAGTAGAGTCACAATCTACCAAGATTCCACAATATTTGAGGTAAATTGTGAAAGAGTGCTTTGACAACAAAGACTTTGAATGCAGTATAATAGTTTAATTTGTGAATCTTGGCTTAGCAAGGAGTCTAGAAATATTAACAATTTACTCTGACAACTTCTCATAACAATATGAATTTTAAAAAAGATTATGATTAAAATTTCTTTAATCATTATAAAACTGATATTATAACAATATTCTTATGTTTTGTTAATCAAACACTCAGATAACACTGAGTTTTTGGTACAAAGTACTATTGGTCCACAAATCCTCAGATAATCAGGACTCTATTGTATATAAATATTGTAGTAGTTTTTAGAAGAATGAATAAATTTGTTTTGGCTATCAGATTACAGTCATACACATATTAGAACTTGTTAATTTCTTTTTGTATAAGACAAATATAACAAGAAAAATTACTAGGCACAGTTCATTTTCTAACCAAACACAAACTAAGAATTAAGTTGAAATGCTAACAAGTCAATAATAATAGATGGCCCCCAAATATGACAATCAATTACTGCTACTGTGGCAGTGACTGCTAGCATAAGAAAATTTTAAAGTATATACACTTGTGCTAACAATCTTGTATCTTGAAAATGAGATCATGGACCCCAATTTTTATTACATTTTTAATTTCCCACTCATGTTATGTAAAATGACAAAGTTTAGTCAAATCAACTAATAAAAATTTGAGAATGAACTCAATTCTACTGTACTTTTGTGGATTGACAGCATGTCAAAAACCAGGATTACTAGCATGCAAGTTTAACAGCAGCTAATAAAATTGTTACAAACACTTCTGAAGATTTTCTTTGTTTAAGTGTGGTGATTGAAAAAAGTGCTTACATATGCTAAGATTATTGCTCTACATCAGGGCTACTTAAACTATTTTTATTCACGACCCCATTTATAATTGTGATTTTTTTTCGCGACCCCAAAAAAAATATAAAATAAGGATATATACAAATTTGCAAAAACAATAATGATATACTATCACAGTTCACTCTTGTGTTATAATGGAACAGAGACAACTGAATACAATGAAAAGCGACAACACTACCTAGTTCACATTACAATCAGTGTTGCTGAATCGTTGTCTCGCTGCACCAGAAGTAACACAAAGCATGCCATTTTCAAACTCTCACAAATTATTTTCAATATTTTGCATTAAAATCTCGGGGCCCCAAGATTTCGCTAAGCGACCCCAAATGGGGTTGCGACCCATAGTTTAAGAAGCCCTGCTCTACATAATGAAGAAGGGTGGGTTGCCATGTTGCCAAATTGTCTTGAAATGTGTTTGTCCATCACTCAACAGCTAGCAGATGCATTAAATTATAAAGGATCGGTGGTGTGAGACCATTTAGACTGGAAAAATAGCAATCTCTGATACCCAATAAAGGAGCAATATTTGTACAACACTGAAAAAATGAAACCCTACTGTGCTGTATCTCAGCCCATGGAGTTGCTATACTGCTGACATAAGATCAAATGTCTCATTTTAAACTGACATAGCATCTTTTTTTTTTTTTGGTTAAATTTTTCAATACATCTAAAAGAAAACATTGTCAAGCTTGTTGTTATGGTAGTCAAGATGATAATCACTCAGCTGTCTGATAATACAGTGGTGTAGTTTGTAACTTATTTACCATTACAATTTAACCTATCTTCATAATAAACACTACCACAAGATTCCAGCAAAGTTCAATTTAATAGAACTAACATTTTCAGCTATGCTTTAATTCATTCTAAAGCTGCTCCTGATGATGTCATTAAAGCATGGTCAAAAATATTAATTCTATTAAATTGAACTTTGCTGGAATTTCCTGATTTATTTATTAATTCTGTTTCCACTTTGATTTAATTACATTATTTGACTTTGTAGTCTTTGGTATATACTAAAGCCATTGTATCAAAATAGCAAATACAGCTTTCCTTGATAATCCGACAGGTATGGGACCAAAGGGGTGTTGGATTACCAAAAGTGTCCGGATTACCGAAAGTGATTACATATTCGGCATTGTTTTGCTAGCAGTAGCCTACAATATTCCCTACTCCAACTGTTCGAACAGAACTGCTCACGGAAAACACACGAAATGTGTGTCATCGTGTAAGAATTGGGTGGGGAGATTCACGTTGCGGCATGCTTCTGTGCAAGCAGACACGTAACAGGGACGGGTACCTTGATGGGAGGTGTGTTGGACTACTGAGCATGTTGGATTACAAAACGTTGGACTATCAAGGGACAGCTGTATAACCTTTATCAGATTATGAAAATTCTATATATATTAATGCAATATGCATTGTGTTTGGGAATATATAAAAAATTCAAAAGATATTTACTACACCCATTAAGGTAAGAATTTGACTGATTTGACATATTGCAAAAGAACACAATGAATTAAGTTATGATAACAAAAAACAAATAATTGATAGAATGCTGATTTTCTAAGGTGTCTTTCTGGCATGAACACCTCATGTTCATATCTGGATTGGGTTTCAGAAATATTCACAGTTAGTCTGGCATTATTCATTACCATTTGGTCACACCATTGCAGGCCCAATCGGATGGTTGGATTGGCAATGGGACGATACAATGGACATGAATGAAGATACCTTGTAGTTTCTGCATCAGAAAAGTAAAAAACAAAAATATATTCTAACTAATAAAATTTAGTAATACAGATAGTAATTTCACCATAAACTTAAAAAAGTTTTCAGAATTAGAAATTTTTCTTCCAAATGTGGAAACAATGAGAAATAAAAACTGGAAACCACACTTTGACAGTGTTGACCATTCTATTTAAATGCAAACAAAATATAAAACGTGTGAATTCAAAAAGAAAAAAAAACACACATTCCAGAGAACTGTATAACTAATTTATCAATTCTTAAACAAATATATTTTCATATTAAAACTAATATAAATAATTTAATTTTGAAAATATTTTTCATTTTTTATTGTAGGATGCTCTTGCTGATGAAATGAAAGCCTTTGCTGAACAACTGAAACCATATCCTTTCATTTTTTTTATATCTGTTTTTAAATTATTTGTTAAAGTTTATTGGTTTTCTAGTTAAGTAAGAAAGTCAATAGCTATAAAACTGGTGTATCAGTAGAATGTTTTTACCATGCTATTATAGCATACTAAAATAGGTTGAGAGTTATCATAGAATTTGGAATTTGACCTACTAATTTTAGCAGAAAATATTTTTCTTTAACAAGCTTTTTGTAAAGGAACAAAATTTGAAAAAATTGTAAATACTTTTTACTCAAAATAATTTTTACATATTCTAGAAGGGATGTTTGATTGAAATTCATTGAATTTTAATTTTTGAATTAAAGAATTGTCTTTATATATCTCACTTTAATGGCCAGATGCCAAGATATCAGCTCTTACTTATAACCAGAACCTAAGACCAGTAATCGATGTTATCTCTGTAATAACAGTACAATTAGAATGTGTTCAGTTTTCCCTCAAATTCTGTTGTGATGGAATTGTCAGAATGCCATAGACATATAGCATTTTATTAGACATGGCAACATTATTACTTAAATTTAATGTTGTTGGAAGTTATTCTTAATTAAATAAATATTTGACAACCATTATTAGATAGTAGACTCTAAGTATTAGGGAGTTGGCTTTAGAGTCCAGATCAGACTCAAGATAACATTATTTAAAATATAAAATCAGTATAGATTTTATCTATAAGATTTTCATGTTTATTTTGCATAGGAAAATACTTTTTAAAAATTCATAAATCATTATTAATATATTATTATGAAATTTTCAATGTCATAGATTAAAAGATTTTAATAGAAAATTATTTTTAGTCACAAATCATCAGATAAAGTCTGATAAAAATTTTGCTAACCATGACATATAATAGTTCCAATTCAAAAGTTAAAAGAGTTGCAAACAAAAAATCTGCACAAAAATCAAACTTTTTTTATTTTTATAATGTGATTATCCAGGAACATGAAATTGACAATATTCATTCTTCTATCTCTAAATTATGGCATCTGGTCTGCAGTTAGTGGCTTTTCTGATTTTAGTCTTTATACCAGCCATCAGAATTTGAACTTGACATGTTTCAGAAGACAATCCATTTTCATACACTTTGTTTCATCTGTTACCAGAATCATTTAATTGGACACAGATGAGGTACATTTGCAATGTTTTCTCTTTGCTGACATACAATTTGTATCCCCTAGGACAGAAACTGTTATCTGTTGCATAATGTGCAGCTTCAGCCAGAAGCCATCCGAGTGATGTTTCTTGAGGAATAGCATCAGCCTCTTCTTAATACACTCCTTTCTGTAGAAGTGTTTCTTTGTTGAAGCAGAGGTAAGAGGATGCTATGAATGCTTGAGATTGGGTAGCAATCAATCCAAAATAATGAAGACTTTAAGGGAATTTTGCATGGCATTTAAATTTTACCTATGGATTAACCTCAACTCATCCTTACAATAATCAGGTTGTTCCCATCATCCAGTACATTTGAACCTTGAATAGATAGTAGACTCTAAGTATTAGGGAGTTGACCCTTGCACATGTTTTGAGCAGAGTTCTTTACACAATTTGATTGACTAGTATGTTTTAGTAGTAGAAAAAAAAATCTAAGTTTAAAATATCTCATCAGTAAATTTTCTTTGGTGGTTGGAAGAGTTAGACAATCACTATCTTTCCAACACAGAAAACACACGAAATGTGTGTCATCATGTAAGAATTGGGTGGGGAGATTCACGTCGCGGCATGCTTCTGTGCAAGCAGACACGTAACAGGGACGGGTACCTTGATGGGAGGTGTGTTGGACTACTGAGCATGTTGGATTACAAAACGTTGGACTATCAAGGGACAGCTGTATAACCTTTATCAGATTATGAAAATTCTATATATATTAATGCAATATGCATTGTGTTTGGGAATATATAAAAAATTCAAAAGATATTTACTACACCCATTAAGGTAAGAATTTGACTGATTTGACATATTGCAAAAGAACACANGGTGCTGTTCAAAAGATAAAACAAGGCTTTTAGATATAATTTTATTACATTTATTACAACTGAAGTGTTAAATGATTACTGGAATCATTTCTTTTAGAAGAAAACAAAGGCCGTCTGATGATTTTTCTTTTTGCAATTGTTTTTCCTGTTTCACGTTTCTTGGGAGAAGAATCCTGTTTACTTTCTGAATTGGAAGCAGATTCAACAATAGTGTTTTCAGTGGAATCAACTGTTCCATCTTGTGCTGAAAATAAATTTGTATATTTATAACAAAATTTGAGATTAAATATAGAAGGACACTCAATGATCAATTAAAATATGCAAAATTTTAACAAACATTTTTTATATTCAAAACACTTGTATCACAGAAGAAAATGTGAATAACTAATGTCCATTTCCAATGTGTGTGTGTATACAGTAGAGCATTGATTATCTGACCCCCGATCAACCGTCACATTGGTTAACCGACAGCGTTCTAGTCGGCAAATTCAAATGTCCTGTCCACTAGTACTGTGGCGCTACAATAATTGGCTATGTCTTGGCTACTTTTATATTAATTTTGTTAAATTTTGTGTTTTTTAGCTGGCAACACTGTCTTGACCATGAAAAGGAGGCCAGTATTTAAACAAGGCTTAATTTTCTAATTTTTAACGATACAATAGTGACGATTATTATTTTAAAAAATTATTGTTGTTAGGCTTAACATCGATGAAAATTCAACGCGAAGTAGGTTAATTAACGGCAATATACAAATATACTGATTATATGGGATATACAGTGGTACCTCGGTATACATCTGTTTTAGAATACGTCCAATTCAGAATATGTCCTTTTTTTTTTACGAAACATATTTTGCTCCGTATACGACTTAATTCAATTATACAACAATCTATGTCTATGAACAAGTTGCACTATCGGTGTATTAGACCAGACTAGTTACACTTGCCATCCACCTGTACAGAAAATTTAAATGTCATCTTGTCTGTAATAACATAGGTGGGTTTTATTTGTTTCAGTTATGTTATTACAGACAAGATGACATTTAAATTTTCTGTACTTCTGTATAGGTGGGTGGCAAGTGTAAATTAAATTTTTGGTATAACCAACATTACATTCCAGCCATTTTCTTTGATGTCTGGCTTCAAATCTATATATGTACTTATCTGTGCAACTCAGTCAACAAAAATTGTAAAAATGTTTTTACATTCTAACGAATTTTTCTTTTTTGTTTGCACCAGACACAATTGGGCTGTATTGTCATACAGGCCAATTGTGTCTTGGTTCTAAGAGGAAGCAGTAAGACACCAACAAGAAAAGTATGGTGAAACTGTATACCCAAGTATTCAAAGCCTTGCAACATATTTTAATTAAATATTTTTGCATATTTAATAATTTTTCACTGTAAGGGATATTCCTTAATAAATCTTAAGCTTGTACAACTGGAAAAGATAGATCATCGAAGACTGCATATGTAAATTTCATCCTGAAGAAAAACAAACAGGATTCAGATATTTGTATTTTACAAGAAAATATTTTATTTCTTTTTTAAATGATCACTTTTCACAATTACATAAAGATTTCTTTCTCCCATATAAAAATATGGGTGAAAGGTGTGTTATGTAAATTTTTTTTTATAAAGTTTCATTTTTTAATAAAAAAAAATTGTATTACTAATTTGAAATATATACATAGTGTACATAAATCTAAAATTTATCTTCACAAACAATTTTTGAAATGGGCAAATCAAGCATTTCTGGTTTTAAAGATGTGAAGAATGTTGCCAACGTGCATGAAAGAACATGTGACTATAAAAGAGTTTCCATAATTAACTACTATTGATAATTTTTTCTAATTCTTGTAACAACTCTTCATCTCCTTTTTCCATGTTATCTTCTGGATAGAGTATTAAATCTCCCTCGTCATTATCCAATAACAGTTCGTCTAAGTCGTCATTCATCCCAGAAGCAGAATTATCCGTTTTCTTTTTAGTCTGTTCTTGTAATTTATGTTCAGAAATAATACAACTGTCCTTTGTATTGTGATCGTTGCTAATCGTGCATTTTTGTTCCGGGTGTGATAGTTTTTTCTCGGATTCTTTCCGAAATCCTTTGCCGCTATGACATTTAGAATCTAATTCTAGATATCCTTGATCTAATCTGTGAATACAGAATTTAGATCTAAAATCTTTAAATTTAAAAACATTTACAACATTTGGTTTACCTTTCATCTTTATTTTTCAAATTTGGCACATCCAACGAACTCGAAACGGCAGGGTGTTCGTGGGTTACCGCCACGTTGACAGTATCCTCCACCCCATTCGAATCGTCTTTACTGGACATCATTAATGCAATTTCAGATTTCTCTCTACTGGAATCTGGTGCTGTTCAAAAGATAAAACAAGGCTTTTAGATATAATTTTATTACATTTATTACAACTGAAGTGTTAAATGATTACTGGAATCATTTCTTTTAGAAGAAAACAAAGGCCGTCTGATGATTTTTCTTTTTGCAATTGTTTTTCCTGTTTCACGTTTCTTGGGAGAAGAATCCTGTTTACTTTCTGAATTGGAAGCAGATTCAACAATAGTGTTTTCAGTGGAATCAACTGTTCCATCTTGTGCTGAAAATAAATTTGTATATTTATAACAAAATTTGAGATTAAATATAGAAGGACACTCAATGATCAATTAAAATATGCAAAATTTTAACAAACATTTTTTATATTCAAAACACTTGTATCACAGAAGAAAATGTGAATAACTAATGTCCATTTCCAATGTGTGTGTGTATACAGTAGAGCATTGATTATCTGACCCCCGATCAACCGTCACATTGGTTAACCGACAGCGTTCTAGTCGGCAAATTCAAATGTCCTGTCCACTAGTACTGTGGCGCTACAATAATTGGCTATGTCTTGGCTACTTTTATATTAATTTTGTTAAATTTTGTGTTTTTTAGCTGGCAACACTGTCTTGACCATGAAAAGGAGGCCAGTATTTAAACAAGGCTTAATTTTCTAATTTTTAACGATACAATAGTGACGATTATTATTTTAAAAAATTATTGTTGTTAGGCTTAACATCGATGAAAATTCAACGCGAAGTAGGTTAATTAACGGCAATATACAAATATACTGATTATATGGGATATACAGTGGTACCTCGGTATACATCTGTTTTAGAATACGTCCAATTCAGAATATGTCCTTTTTTTTTTACGAAACATATTTTGCTCGGTATACGACTTAATTCAATTATACAACAATCTATGTCTATGAACAAGTTGCACTATCGGTGTATTAGACCAGACTAGATGTTCACGGTGCCATGGTTTATTACTTTGTTAAATTTCTTTTGATTTTAATTTGTAAGTAAAATTTTATTATTTTTATTAATCATGAATTGCAAAAAAACAAATGAAAAGCAACAGAAAACTAAAAAACAGAAAAAAAAAGACTAGAATTACAAGAAAAAAGAGATTGTTGAGAAATATGAAGGTGGCATGCGTGTTCGAGATTTAACTGTTGTGTACCGTATTCTGAGAATGACAATATCGACATCATGAAAAATAAAGACATTATTAAATTTGCTAACGTCGGGAAAGGAGTTAAATCAATTTCTAAACAGAGATCGAAGACATTATATCATGTTGAGAAATTGCTTTTGCTTTGGATAACTGAAAAACAGTGTGCTGGCGACGGCGTATCAGAACTGACATTAAAAATCACTTGAAATGTGCAAAACATAAGGCAAACCTAGTAGCAACAGAAGCAATTATTTGCGAGAAAGTTAAAAAGATACATGCTGATCTCAGAAGAATCAACCAGGAACTAGCCAGGATAGCAAGGTGTTTAAAGCCAGCCATTTTTTTTTTACATGAGAACGGATTAATCGTTTTGTAAAGTACTATATTATTTTTCCGACTTTCCAACGATTATCAACACTACTGTGTGCCGGAAATAGCCGTTCCCTAACGGGTACTTTACGCGGATTCGCGTTAGTGTGCCAGGCCTGGACTTTAAGCGTGCACCGAATTAAATAATGACAAAGTTTGTCAATAACAAAATCAAATATTTAATTAAACTTTTAGTAATAAACTATATACAGTATTTAGTAAAAATCAAACAATAATTTATTCAATGAAATTCAACAAGAATCAATCCGACAAACTCAAATCAATCTATTTCTAACTTAATTCTATTCCCCTTGGAATTTGACAAAATCAAAGAATTAACTTATAAACAATAATTCTTATAAATTAAAGATCCTAATCGTCACCTCAATATACTAGGAACCTATTTCCTCAAACTCTCAAGACTTTCTATAATCGTCGATCCACAAATCGAATAACTTCAAAATCACCTTGGAACTATTTGATCCTATCGGACATCTCTCTCGTTCACTGCTACGAAGCTCACCAAAGCTCGTTGCTATCAGGAATTCACCTCGTTCGTTTTCACTTGAGTTAGAGGCTTTATAGCGTGAGGTGACGTCACAATTCTGAATGAGATCACTCTCCTCATTTACATACTTATCTGTAACATTAAATTTTTCTCGTTTATCTGGCAGATTATTTTCCGACAATACTTTGCTAACCTTTTACATTATTCTTTTTAACAATTATCGGGATGCTTTATTCTTTTAAGGTTTAGCGATTCCTAACTGGGTTGTGGGGTCTTCCCCCCCTTTTCCTCGGTGCGGACTTACTTTTTTCCGCTTGGGAAGCGCAAGTGTGCGCGAGTTTTTCTACGGCGCTTTTCTTTCGTTGGTGAGTTGGTTTTTCTTCTATTTTTAAGTTACTAAGGTGAATGGTGAGGAAACCTTCGTCTTAACTAAACATAAGCCCCAAACAAAATATAATGAAAGCAAAATAAAAATAAAGCTCAGACTTGGTTCCTTACAGTTTTTACATTACTTCTTATGGGAAAGGTTGGTTTGGTATACGTCCTATTTGGTATAAGTTCAAACATCAGGAACGGATTAAGGTCGTATACCGAGGTTCCACTGTATATTTTTAATTGTAAAGGGACTGTCACCTGTGGAGAATAGTTTGTACCTGGTGATTGGACATGGTGAGTAAAGAAGATATTTTTATTATCCGTTTGTGTTTTTATGTTTTTAATATTGTATTTCTGCCAGCCCTATTTTACAAAGTTAACAATACTGTTTACACTTAATGTAAGTAATAGAAGAATTACNCTATTTGGTATAAGTTCAAACATCAGGAACGGATTAAGGTCGTATACCGAGGTTCCACTGTACATTTTTAATTGTAAAGGGACTGTCACCTGTGGAGAATAGCTTGTACCTGGTGATTGGACATGGTGAGTAAAGAAGATATTTTTATTATCCATTTGTGTTTTTATGTTTTTAATATTGTATTTCTGCCAGCTCTATTTTACAAAGTTAACAATACTGTTTACACTTAATGTAAGTAATAGAAGAATTACTACTATAAAAATTGAATGGTTAACACTACTGCTTTTTTGCTTGTTGCCATGTAAAAACTCAAAACAAAATTCACTCAATATCCCATTCTCCTGTGAATGTTAAAAAGCATAACTTGAATGTGATTTTGATTTAACTTCAATTTTAAGGAAAAAATTTTTAACATATAATTTAGACTTCAATTTACATTGTTCAATTTTGTTGTTTTTCTGAAGCAAAGCAGTTTGAATAACTAAAAATGAACATATAATAATCAGAGTAAATGTTAAAATGAGATTCCACTGTAAATATATTATACAGTACAATTGTAAAGTTGCTCTGCAATGGGCTATGCCCATGTGGGTTGGTTAATTATTGATGTCATTCAACACCTTAAACATTGTTTGAGTAAAACTGCCTCAGTTCTACCTTATTCTCATCATGCTAAGTATAGAGAATGGAGGATAATATTTCCAGCACCTCATGCAGGGGTTGCTCTGAAAAATTTAAAAATATTGCCACTATTTTGCCAGTTTTAAATTATTTATTGCCACCAGTTTTACTTACTGATTAATGCAGGTGCTGGTAGCCTTATCAGTTTGGTGTCTGAAAAGCAAAAGTAACACATTAAGGAGAGGGCCAGAAGTTCGTCTCTGATTCAAACAAAACTTGGTAAGCACATAGCCTTAAACACAAACAGCTCTTGTACAGTACAAATAATAGGACCCATTTCTCAAGTGTGTCCAAAAAATGGGCCTCTGAAAATTTAGCGTTTAGCTTACAAATATGGAAGTTTCAGTTCCTGAAGGAGATAGCCAAGTGAATAAGAGATGTTAGGTACCAGAAGTTTGTGTTCAAGACTATGTGCTCACCAACTTTTATTCAAATTGGAAACCTGAACATCTGGCCTTCTTGTTAGCAATAGGAATAATTTTTGAATAATTTTTTAATTAATAATTCCAATAACACATTTCATAACAATACTTAGATTTTGAGGTGACAGAACCTGTCAAAATTTTTATTTTAGTCAAGTGAAAAAAAAAAGGTCACCCCAAAAAATTCCCCAAATTTTCTGTCAGTCAATAAAAAAATCCCCAATCTGGACATGCTGGGTGGCATTGCACAAAACTGCCTTCAGCTTTCAATGTCACTTCCTATTTTCCTGTCTGAACTTGCCACGTGATGTCGACATTGCTAGGTATGTGGTACACAGTACTCCCATTACACAGAAGCTTGACATTTTGCTTTTTTTGCTGAAGTGTGATTTGTGATTCAATTTCATGCTGAATGTGGAAACAAAGTGGACTAGGGTTTTATCACCAGGATTATATCTCTATCACAACTTTAATAAAAATAGTGCCAAATGGCAGTTTTGGCACTGTAGCGCAACTCCTGCTCATGTAATAATGTCAAAAATGAATTTCCTGTGTGAATCTGAGGAACCACGTATGAGTGAATATCTCAAAACTGAGTGCAAATCAAATGTGAGTTTATTAAAATCCATGGTTACTCTTTTGACATAGAACCTGTGTGTGATGTCATTACTTCATTCCTGGAAGTTCCTCTCATTCCCCGCCCACAGTGGAAGTGACTTTATGATTACACTGTATAACAAATTTAATATTTAATTTTAACATATCACTTAAACCTCCCATCAAGCAATTCTCTTACATGTAAAAATCTTAAATATTTATTGAACCAAAATGATTTTCTAATTTATTTATTTGTAATAATAATGAAAATTAAAATTATTGCAATTATTGCATAATTCTAATTTATTTTAGTTAAAAGAATGAGAAAGACTGTTTAGAAATGTATTTGATTTTCATTTCTTAATATATTAAAAAATTTTATAATGTCTGCTTCTCTTATCAAATCATTAATTTTAAATAATATACTATTATATCATATAAAATATTTAACCCAACTAAAAACTTTACAAAATTCTTACAATTATGATGGCAAGTAAAAAACTATAAAACCAATCTTTATATAAATGTGATTGTAATGACTCCCATTAGAAGACTCATATTTTGTCAGAAGGTCAACTTGCTTTTATAAGAATTTTGTGAACATAAATCTTAAAATATTCTAACACTTATATACTTACTTGGAATTAACTTACGATTTTGTTTTAGCCTAAGAATTCTCTTCTTTGGAACAGTGTTTTCATTATCTAAAGAAAAGTCAATAAAATTATTTTCAATTTATAATTACTTGATCAACTTATCATAAAATTGTTATTTTGACTTACTTTGTGCAACATTTGAATTGTGTTTTCGTTTGAGACGATTCCTTAAATCTTGTGAATCAAATGTTTGAACTGAAACTAAGAGAAAAACAGGATTAAATTTTTTAAAATCCACATATTTATAGTAGAATTATTTTTTATACTAATTTCATATGTTGAAATAACAGAGATTTACTATTAATCATTTGTTCCAGTTTTTGGTGAGAGTGTATTTAATCATTTGTTAATTTTGCTAATTGCTCCTCCACTAATGAATTGTCACTTAATTTAATTCTACAATAACTGGAGTAATTTATAAAATAATCATTCTACTGGAAAAACTTATTTATTGCTTTTTAAATTAAAAATTATTAAATTATGTAAAAATGGTGTTTAAACAAATTTTAACTAATATGATTACCATATTTTATGGACTATAAGATGCACTTAATTTTTAATTTTTAAAAAAATAACATTTTTACCATTTTTATTGCCTAAATTCAATCCTTTTATACGGATTGAAGCAAACACTGATCCACCATTCAACACTTAGTAGCGTTATCGGACATCCACTGATCACACGATGATCGCTGGCCAATCCGCGGTCATGGATTCAGAACCACCGGTCGTCTCGTGATCCAAGTTTCTATGGTGACAACCATTACTCGTTTGAAAAGAGAAAAAGCGCGAGAATCGCAAGTCCAGACAATTCTATCACGACACCTCGCAACTCATGTTCGTCGCATCGGTGCACTGCTGCTGCCAGTTGAATTCAATGTTACCAGATAGAGATAGGTTTCCCGCAGCATCAAATATATGGCCAATTTTAAGACATGAGAATTTTAAATCAAACACCGGACATTTTTACATTAATTTCGAGTATAAGACACACCTGAATTTTGAAGGCAATTTTTCGAAGAAAAAAGTGTCTTATAGTCCGTAAAATACGGTAATTATATCAACTGTAGCCAACCATGGGTATATATTCCATGTTCCATTAATCCAAAATGATCAATTTCAAACTTCCCATAATTTTGTTCATACTAATTGATAATGAAGACAATCAAACAAGCAACTGAAACTTCAGTGAAATCTTTTTGTAACAAAATTCTTATAGAATAAAACATACCTTTTAAAGACTCGTCTGCTGAAACAGATATATTTCCACTTGCAACAGTCTGATCATCTGATAAGAAAGTTTTTAAAATTTATTCAAGTTATTTCAAGTAACTGGTACAAGTAGAAAAGGTAATGCTTTTACCTGTATTGTATATATGGGATGATTCCCTATGCAACAACTTCTCCAGTCTGATTTGTTCTAAAGTTTTTATTCCAAGATCATTATCTTGTTTGGCTACATCTACAAATATATAACAATTTTATTTTTACTAATGATGATTAAGAATCAACTAATGCTTAAGAGTAAATTTAGTTTTCCATTATATATTAGGGAAAATCCACATTATTAATTTTTAATTCAAATAATTTTCCTAGAGTTTTATCTATCTACAATACAGACAAATTTAAATATTTTTAATTATACAGCTAGAGATAAAGTTTTTGAAAAAATATAAAGGAAGAAATTTGGGTTGCAGCTGGATGAGGACACAGATGTGAAATGAAAATGGCTGTCCCCAGTTTGATTCCAAGGTTTGAGAAAATGTGCAGTGATCAACAGGATCATTCATTCCACTAATTATAATTAATCGAATTTGTTCAATTATATTTTTTTCTTACCTTAAATACATGTTTTATTTATTTTTTTTACTTAACGTCCCAACTCTTTAATTAAAAAGATATTGGCTATTTCCCTATTTTGCAAATTGCGCTTGTTAGAATTTGACATAGAACACCTTGAGAAAATCTGAATTTAGCAAGGATGCCAAGAATCAAAAAAGTTTCAGAACCACTGTCCTAATGTAATATTGTATTCTCTGTTTAGAAGCTGAGTTTAAAACTATTTCATGTTTTGTTTGTGTAAAATCAAATCGAAATGTCTGCAGATAAAATGCATAACAGGCATATTATGTACCATATGTTTTTTAAGATTCATAAAGGACATAATGCTACACAAACAGTAAAAAATACTCTTAGTGTGTATGGGGAAAATGCTCCTAAACTTCAGACTTATCAAATGTGGTTTTGAAAGTTTCATTCAGGAAACTTTGAACTAAAGGATGCAAAACATACAGGGCATCCAAAAACTGTTGAAGAGAAATTTCATGAAAAAATTGATAAAAATCAACTTCTTGTGAACTTGCAAAAAATGTTAATGTATCACCAACATGATGATCTGACAAACTGGAAAATTTTGTCTGACAGAGGTAGGGAGCATTAAGATTTCATTTTTTTAAATTTATAATCCATTTTTATCATAAAAAAACTTTTTATGAATGACAAAATTAAAATAAAAATATTTGTTATTAACTGAAAATTTTGTTCTAGGCGATTGTGATTGTTTGGACAAGTACTGATGTACCACTGTATTTGATTAATGTGATTTTCATATATGCAGTGGCATCAAGAAATTAATTAATCATGTTAATCAAAGGATACCTGTATAGTGTTCAAATAACATAACTGCTAATAGAAAATATGTAATATTAATCATTACAATATAAATAATTGGTAGACAATTATTAATATTTTATGATGTATACAATTAAAATATACAGTACTATAAATGTCTATTCTTACTTAGAAAAGATATATGTTTTAGGTAAGATTAACTATATCTGTTCACAATTTATTGATACACTATATTCAAATTTTAATTTCAATAAATGACATAAATAGTAAATTATCAATGTCAGAAAAACTTAAGTAAATGTAAACTACAAACATACTTTTAGAACTTTTGGAAGTAATTTTCTTCACTGGTGTTTGATTATTATTAGTAATCTGTCGCAAACTCTGACAATTAACTGGAGAACTGAATTTCACTGGTATACTAACTGTACTTTCGGTATCAGATTCTGAAATAATTTAATAAAATTGGTAAAGCTTTTACTCACTAAAACTTAATGAAAAAATTTGCATACCTTCATCAATACTAACAACAACAGGTTCAATTACTTGTGAAATAGAATTATTATCAGTTAACTCAGCATCATTTGACAATAACAGTTCTGTTGATTTCACTTCTTTTATTTCTGGTGCCATATTTTCTGGTTTGTCTGCGACTGGTAGTATTACTAAAAATTTTAAAGTTTTCAACATAAGCATTAAATTTTTCAATATAAATACATCTTAACATACTATTAATATTTTGGTACATAACCTAATAATTTAATTTTCTAAAATAATTTTGCTATGTTCACTTAAAAATTGAAAATATAATAATCTTAAAACAAAAAAAAAAAATCTTTACTTACATATATTGGTTTATTAATTTGTTGTAAATTACTATTTCTCAATCTTTTAAAATGTTCCTCCCTGATTACTACTATTACATTTACATTTTACTAAGCTATGTTTAATTTGGTTTTTTACAAAAAGAAGTACATAAATATGTAATATCTTACCTGAATAATGAATATAATATTGTTAAGTACCCTTCTTAACTTAATTATTAAATGTAGAAGAATATTTTTGATAAAAATAATAAAGGAAAATTAAGTACTTCATTTCAAATTACTTATTTCCCATATTTATAAAATATGACATTATTCATTTTTAATAGCCTGGTTTATTCAATTTTGATGTCAAGATTTTACTTTCCTGACTCCTGTTATAAAGTATGATGATATGTTAAAAATGACCTTCCCAAGAATTTTTACAGTTTTGGAGTCAGGGGACCTTTAAATGTCTAGAAATGCAAAAAAAGTTGGGGATTTTATATATATACAGTTTAACCTGCTTATAACGTCATCCATGGAACCAGCAATTTTTTGACGTTATAACAGAGTGTCGTTATCTGCGGGGTCATAATTTCAGTCCCATAAAAGTATCAGGTCTGTTTAAGAATCTATTATAAAATTCATCTAATTTAATATCGTATGTATAAAATTGCAAACTAAATGTTTAAATCAACTTTATTTACATTATTATGTCTAAATTTACAACGATGTAATTAAAAATTTCAAAAATTACCTTTTATAAGAAATTTTTATATGTCAAGTTTCGATAATGGCGGCACTTTCGGTTTTGAGAATAATGTGGAATCAAAAGGCAACAAAAAGTTAAATTAAGCAAGAAATGAGAAAATTATCATCCAGGTGTTATTAACGCCTGGATGATAATTTTCTCGTTTCTTGCTTATCTATCAATAGACATGAAGTCCAATATCTTTCACTTTTAGGTTAAATTAATGTATATCAATTAAAAAGAAACAATAAAAATATTCACTTAAAAAAAGTCAGTTATTTTAGATTGTAGGCATTTTTCACCTAAAAATTGTTTATCAATGTCATTTTCTAAGTCGTAGATTTTGTTCATTATTTCCGATGAAGTTTTACGAGACCTGTAGAATTTGCTAAACCAAAGTCTCTGCATACATCTGCCTTTTTTCTTCCACTTTCAACTGCTTTAATTATTTCTACTTTGCAGTCTAACGTTAATGCTTTCCTTTTTAAGCTAGCCATTTTACCTGATTTGATGCTAAACTACAACACAAGTATGAGAGCTATGCAGACTAACCCACTGTCACATCATTTAAAGGGTGGCGCATCTCACCCCACCAAATCAGGTGGTGACAGTAACACCCACAATCTGGGAGTCCCTAGGGTCAGAGTCCTAGGATTCTGACCCTAGGACTGAATACGTAGTATTTTCTTTGATAAATAAAATTTATAATTTAATTTTGTAAATTTGAGAGTGCTTCAAATATGATGTTAAAACAGGGTTTTATGTTGTTACAAGCGGGTTTTTTAACATTATCTAGTATAGTAAAATCGTGGGACTGATAAAAAAATTTGACGTTATATTAGAGTTGTCGTTACATCCAATGTCGTTATAATCGGGTTAAACTGTATATATATATGGGTGTTAGCATCTGTGCACACAGAAAAGCACAATTTTGTTCACCCTCTTTGAAGCTTAATAACTCAATAACTCCTGTGCTTTTTGTCAAAATTTTCTGGGGAGGTTTGTGTATTAGGAAACTGATGCTATTAAATTTTGGTGGTTAAAGGTCAATGAGGTGGAAGAGAAAGTGGGTTTTGAGTTGTATATCTAGTAGGGTCAGACATAATGATGATTTTACTTGTTATTAGCATTTACAATTTTTTATAAAACCTGTAGAAGAACAATTTTCAAAATCTGGTATTTGATTTAGTTAGTGTATTTAGTTGTTTTTACTTTTTTAATACAATATTTTGTTAAATTTCAAATTTTTCATCCTTTTTAATTTCAGTAAAATGCTAAAATAGCTTTCATTTCAGCTCAATAAAAATAACTTGTTTGCTTAATGTTTTTATTGGAGCTGAAACAAAAGCTAATGTAAAGTATTATAATTAATTATATAATTATAATTAAATTTTGTAACTGTAATTAATTAATTACAGTTACAATTACAGATAGTTACAAAATTTAAGGAAAATTCTTAAAAGTAGACAATACATACACTTACTGGTTACTTACTTTAACTTACTGGTCCTGGCAATTTTTATCAAATGTATTTATTAATTTTTAATTATGCCATCACCAGAGGGATGTTTTTAATGTTTTACATATTGAGACAGATGAGTAGCCTCAAATAAAAGCTTAACTTCACCATGGAACTGTTGATTTCCTCACGTGCATGCAAAGGGACACAGTTAGAAGACATTTATGTATTGTCTACTTTTAAGAATTTTTCTTAAATTTTGTAACTGTATTTAAAGTATTATACTATCATATAAATCAAAACAAGGAATGAAATCTAGTTATAAACTGCTACTATATCCTTCTCTCTTTATAGTGATACAGATAAGAAAACATAAATGAATAATTTCTTTTACTGAATTATTATGCAATTTTGCATAATTGCCTATGCAATTTTTTAAAGTAATGTTAGTTAAATCTTGAAAAATTATAAGAAAGCTAATTAGTATACTTACAATTTGCAGAATTCTCCCCCCATTGGGCATTTATCTGATTTCGAGGTTTAGTGTGGAAAAAAACACAATGTGGTTTACGACAACCACCAGGTTGATTTTCCCAATAGCATGGAATTTCATGGCGATATTTCTAAAATGACAGGGAGATAAAAAGTTAAAAAATGAATTATTTTAATGCTGAAGTTAAAGAATTAACTAAATTTATACTTAAATATAGATGCTCCTCTACTTATGAACAGGTTAGGTTCAGGTGAAGAACAGGTGAGGTTTTGTCATAAGTAGAAAATTGATCTAGAAATTACATTTGTACACAGAATAACCATGTATTGTTAATGTTTGATCCTTTAATGTACTTAATAGAATACATTACACTTGTTTACCTGCTCTCTATTGCTTAGTAGTAGGTGCTTTGAACATACTTTTTTCACATAATGCACTTAGTTTTATCATGTCAAGTTTAGTTTCCATGGTCATAGAACCTACTTCTTACATTCATCACCATTGTTAGATTTACTGCTATGTTTTGGACATATTTTTGAAGCACTAATGGTAATGTTTATAAAAATTGCAAACAATAGAAAAATTACCATTACTCCAGCATTACCAACTTCAATGTCACCTCATCAGTGGTGATGGAATGTCAGAATTCACACAAAAATAAGAAATGACAATTACACAATAGAAATAAATCCACATTAATTATAATTATTTATTACTGGCAAAAGGCTGACTTTGATGCCACCCCAAGACCAGCAAGAGAAGGTTAGAATCCACATGAAATTTAAATTTTAAATGTATGGTCAAATTGTTCATAAATATGAAAGTTTGTAAATTGAATGTTCATAAGTAGGGGAAGCTGTATTCTCAAATATTTATATACTTACATTATTCACATAACTGAATATTCTCAAAATTAACACTAAATATGTAGCCTAACTATTTGTGCTAAATTATTCAGTGAGGAAGAATGTCTGTTTGTTTTTAATATACAGTGGTACCTTAACTTACAAGTTCATTGAATGAACTTGTAACATCATTGAATGAACATCATGGAATGAGTTCCATCATTCCATGATGGAACTCATAACTCAAATTACTCATATGTCAAACCAATATTCCCCATTGAAATGAATTGAAATACCATTAATCTGTTCTGGACACTCCCAAAACACCTGCAATTTTTTATTATATGTTTCTAAATAAGAAAAATGTACTTATAAATAATGAATATTGTATAAAAACACAGTAGAATGTACTGCAATAAACTGATTTCCTATTCGATGTTGAAATTTTTATTTGTTGCCTGTGACACCATGTTGAATTTTCATCAATGTTAAGCCTAAAAATTTTTTTTTCTTATTTTTAAATAATAATCGTGTTTACTGTATCCTAAAAAATTATTTTTTTATGTTTCACAAACAAAATAAATATATTGAATAATATAGAAATAAAAAGAAATTATATTTTAAAAGTTTGTTTTAATATAAAAATCATGATGCATAGCGACATCTAGTATCAAAAATGTTCTTATGTAAACAAGAAAATATTCAGGATCACCCACGCAGGTCAATGAAGTCAACACAAATATTTTTGGGAAGAACTTAGGACAGGTTAAAGAAAGATAAGATGGAAAATTTCAGAAATGAGAGATGTTGGTGCTGCACACAACAGAGAAGAGAACTAATGCCTACGTCAATTGATCACATGTTTTTCTACAAACTACTAGCCTGTCAGACATTGGAAGAGTAACACAAATGACGAAATTACAGCAGTTTTCTGTCTTCTTTTTCTTAATCTATGGTTTGCTGTGGCGTTCGCTGTACCAACTAGCAGTAGGGTATCTGAAGCTGACTCGTAATATGAACTTTAGCTCTCAACTCAAAGCAAAAAAATCGACAAGAGACAGTTTGTATCTTGAAAAATCTCTTAAGTTGGGACACTCATAAGTCAAGGTACCACTGTAGTAGTTAAAAAATTGAGACATTTAAATAGCTACTAAAATAACTAATAACAAAATAACTTATTATTAGAATTTTAACTTCAATTATTTTAGATAAGTTATGTTAATAGAGCAGATTACAATTACATAAAAAATTTTCAATTTAAAAGTTTGAATTAACATATAGTAACAAAAAACTTTAAAAAGTCTGCAAATATAAACATCTTTACAAAACCTGATACACTACAATAAAGCTACAACAATGCCATATGACATCAGGCTAGATATTGGCTATAATATTTATATTAAATTACTGATAAATTTGACCAAAGAGGGAGGCATTAGGCACCATCTTGTACTAAATTTAATAATTAAATTATAATTATTTCTATCTGGAGGTCTGGGTAGTGTAATCAGCAATGCATTCACATGACAAGCGGGAGTTACAGGTACAAGTCCCACTCTGGGCAGATTCTTTACTTCCAGTATAATCTAAAATAATTTTATTAAATTAGAATTATTAATTTGTTCTTTAAAATTGTGTCCTGTTTTATATTTGTGGCATAGTAAACACTAGTATTGTGATTTATTCCAAAGACACATGGCAAATTTTCCATCAAATTCCTTTATTAGTTGAGTCGATACGGTACATTGTTTTGTACTTGTTTCGTGCTTTGCCCCTCTTCAGTCAACTTTTGGTTACACTTTGTATAATTTAAAAACATGTAAAATCTGCTTTAATCTTTTGTAAATAAACTAGTATATATTACAAATTAAAAGGTTAAAATCTTCTCCTTTAGGCATATTTTGATACAACACAACTATAAAAATTTTTAACTGTTTCCACCCTCCTTTTTACCATAAAAAAGGGACAGAAACAGCTAAAAATGTTTACAATTGTGTTGTATCAAAATATGCCTAAAGAAGAAGATTTTAACCTTTTAATTTGTAATATATACTAGTTTATTTACAAAAGGTTAAAGCAGATTTTACATGTTTTTAAATTATACAAAGTGTAACCAAAAGTTGACTGAAGAGGGGCAAAGCACGAAACGAGTACAAAACAATGTACCGTATCGACTCAACTAATAAAGGAATTTGATGGAAAATTTGCCATGTGTCTTTGGAATAAAACACAATACTAGTGTTTACTACACCACAAATGTAATTATTAAATTTAATACGAGATGGTGCCTAATGTCTCACTCTTTGGTCAAATTTATCAGTAATTTATAATTGTTATAGCTGATATTTAGCCTAATGTCATATGGCAGTTGTAGCTTTAAAAAGTCTGTTTACATTTTATGAAAATAGAAACAAAATGTGTGTGCTATTTTTTTCTTGTAGTGTTTAATTTCAAAACAAAAGAAGAAACAAATTGCTGTGTATACGTTATTACAAAAAATACTACTGTACTAGCCCAAATATAACGCAACCCCGAATTTAACGCAACTCTGAAATTTTCATAAAGATATTTAGAAAAAAAATAATACTCATAAAAGAATTCAAAGAAAGTAAAATTCAATCAGATAAGCATTTATTTAGGTAATTATAGCTAATAACACAGGTTACATTCATGTCAATAAAATTAAGTAATGTAAAACAAAATTAATATTATGTAAGTAACAACAAAAAACGGAAATGTTTATTCAGAATCTGAACTGTTTTCAGAATGAGAACTCATTGATGTCACATCAGTATCATCAGTATTTTCATTCACACTTTCAGTCTCCCACAAAATGTCATCTTCCGTCCCATTTAAATCATTGGAAATGCAGCATTTCTTGAAACCTTTAACTATCGATTCAGGTTCGATCTTCTGCCAGACAGTCGCAATCCATTCTCCTAAAAGAGAGACTGAGGGTTTTTTATTTTTCCTGAAGATGTCAATGGATGATTGCCCGATAATAGCCAATTGTTGTATCCTTTTCGAAAATTCTCTTTAAATGGTTTATTAACCACCATATCCAAGACTTGCAACTGAGATTACAAGATCGGAATTCAATGCCTCAATTTTTTCCTTAACACTTGTCGTAAGGTGGCCTCGAAATGCATCAAGGACTAGCATGAAGCGGGAGTTTCTCAGAGAACCTGGCCGTTTCCCCCATATCACATTCAACCAGTCTAATACCAACTCCTCTGTCATCCAACCCTTTTCTTGGACCCGAAAAACAATTCCTGGACACAGCTTTTCTTTGGGCATTATTTTATGTTTCAATATAACGTAAGATCGAAGCTTTTGTCCGTCAGCAGTAACAACAAGCATAACAGTAATTCTGGACTTTTCATAACCAGCTGACTTCAATAAGACCGTTTTTTCACCTTTCTTATTTACTGTGAGGTCAGAAGGCATGTCAAAATAGATTGGTGTTTGGTCTGCATTTCCCATATTTCCAAGACTGTAGTTGTGCTTTTTGTGTAATGATATAACATGGTGCTGATAAGCCAACAATTTTTCATTAAAGTCGTCAGGAAGTTTTTGCGCGAGAGTTGTCTGCCGTTGTAGTGATAAACTGTTCCTTTTCATCATTCTTCTACACCAATCCATACTTGCCTTAAAGTCCTTTCTAGGAATGTTTAAATTAGCAGCCTCTTCTAATGCTTTAAATCTTATGACTTCACTGGATATTGGGCACCCTTCATTTCACTTTTCTATTAAGAATTTTAACACTTGCTGCTCAACTTCATTAAACCTTCCTTTTTTAGGTCCACTAAAAGATTTTCTTGAAGAATTTGCATTCTTATATTTCCTTAAATCTTTTCTCCATAGGCGGATGTTTACTTCTGGAATTTCCGTATTTCCTTGAAGCCCTCAAGTTATTCATTCTTTCTGCCTCGTTTGCAACCATAATTTTAAAATTCATATCGTAGGTTCTCCTGGTACCTTTATTTATTTGACTCTTTGATGAGCCTTTTTTCTCAACACTACCTTTATTACTCACACTCATTTTTTATGTATACTAATATTATAAAGAGGTAATGTTTATAAGTAAGTAAGTAAGTATTAATAATAAAACACACCTTTAATAATCCAGCTAATAAAAATTAATTAATTAATTATTAAAGGTGTGTTTTATTATTAGTATATTTATCCAGTTCGTTTATTATATAAGTAAGTAAGTAAGTAAGTAAGTAAGTAAGTAAGTAAGTATGTATGTATGTATGTATGTATGTATGTATGTATGTATGCAGCAGGTAATCTCCAAAACTACTCATCCGATTTCAAAAATTCTTTCACCAATATTTAGAACGGAACCTCAGGGTGGACATAGGCTGTATATTATTCCGTTAAACATTCATATAAATTAAAATATATAATCTAGGTTAAGGCTTTTATGTCCAACAGATGGCGCTACGAGTATGATGCCCTAAGTTTGCTTTTCTGTGAAAATGAACTAAAGCAGATCATCTTCTATCTATCTATATAAATAAAATTGTAATGTTCGTTTGTTCCTACCGATTCCTTTGAAATTTTGACACAATGCTGCATTCGAATACGCATGTGTTTTTATATAATATACATGTCGAAATTTCCCCCACTGAAGAGAGATGGTTAAAATTAAGGCTTACTGTAAAGAACTCTGCTTCTATTTATACTATTTTAGATGCGTTTTTTTGCATTTTAATAGGGTACGTCAACAGAATGTACACTAAAAAGAAATTTTTTGAAAAATCCCCCCCACAGGGAAGTGTTATAAATTTATAATAGATACATTTAGAGCCACAACAACGCCTGGCGGGGTCTGCTAGTGGGCAATAAAGAAAAAAGTAAAGTAACTGTCGCTAGTCACTAGAGCAAAAAAACAAATGAAACAAAACAGTTGTGTGAGATGTTAACAATCAGAGACATAGCCTTACTATAGTAGCGCTATGCAAACAAAAGCGCAGGCCTACTAACTAGATCACATGGTTGTTTTGAAGTGGTCGGTCAAGCTAGAAATTGGTCGGACGTTCAGTCGCGTTTCAACCTCTGTAGGAAAATGTCCTTGTTTATATTACATTCCATTGCTTAAACCCCAAATTTAGCACGAGTCGATTTTTTAATGAAAAATATCACGTTATATTCGGGCTAATATGGTATATTTTTTGTAATAAAGTAAATGAAAGAGTTCCTTAACCAGGTCTTGCACTCTTAGTTTCAAGTCTAAAATCTCATTATAGAATGTTTACTCCTAGGAGGAAAAAACATTTAATTTCAACTAAATCTTGGGAGACTTTATTTTAGCACTATTATTCTTGTTATTTTTTATTGAGTTGTGCTATTTGCTTAAATGTTTGTCATTAACCTTTTTATTTTAATAATAGATAAGATGATGTTTTGAACAAATTTATCATTTCATTTGAATACGCAAATTAAATATTTTAACTGAATGAAAATGACAAATAAAAGAATAAAGTGAAACTGTATTGATGTTTAAAAGTCAGAATAAATTGAAAAAAAAAAAATTATATATATATATCAGGTTGTAATAAATTCTGTCCAAAAATATTGAAAATTTTATTGAATTTTTTACAAAACATTTATTTTTCAATCATTGACATATTATTCCTTATTAGATATAACCTCACACTAACTTTCAAACAATATTTTGATACCTTGTTGGAAAAATTTTCTTGGCTTAGAATTAAAACAAGCCAACTCTGCATTTTTGAGATCTTTCTGAGAATTGAAGTTCTCTCCATCAACATAATTTTTTAAGTTCAAAAATAAATGTAATCTGAAAAAGCAAAGTCTGGTGAATATGGGGATATATCATTTTTTCCCAGCCAAATTTTTAAATGTTTTAAAGATAATAGCCATGCGTGGATGGCCTTATCTTGCTGAAACAGAGCGCATTGCCTATTGACCAGTACTGGACATTTTTCTCTCAGAGCTTTCATCAAACAGTCTAATTGGTGAAAATAAATCAGCTTTGACCAACAACTCAATATGTTGAGTTGTTGGTCATACTTGGATATCCCACCAAACACTGAATAATGTCTTCATTAGATGAAGGCTAGTTTACGGCTGAGGTGCCACTTTATCTCAGAGACTGAGTCAAAAAATATAAGAATGAATACAATATAAAGAATACAGAAATGGATACGCTATAAGAATATTAAATATCATCATTGATGATGATACTTTTCTTATATTATATCCATTTTTCATCTCCAGTAAAAATCTGATCCAAAAATGGAGCTTGGAGATAACAATGAAATTCAATGAAGTACAATGGAGTACAATGAAATTCACACAGTCACATGATATTCAAGATGTGATGGTGATAGAGCATGCAGCATCCATTTTCTCAGCTGTTTCAAATGCTGTTGAATGGTCATATAACGTATGTCCAGTTCTTGTACAAGTTCTTGTTGAGGTGTTTATTTTTCACTAGTTTTCAGTTCATTGGACCAAATTTATGTTACAACCTGATATAACTAAAATATACATCATTTATAATTGTTATTAAAAATCATTTTTATAACTTTTTAAATTACTCACTCTGTTCTCCATGTGACGAAATTTGCAATTTGTACGAGAACAATAGCCCTCTCTCCAAGACGTACATACTGTTTCTGTACCTAATGCTGCTTCACAGTGACGAAAAGGGCATTTATTTCCCTAAAGCACACGAGAGAGCAAAATTATATTAAATTAATATTCATAAAATATATAAATCTCATTCTCTTATTTGCTTAATAATGTATTTTAAAATAATATTGAAAAATATTTAATTTTTCTTAAAAATTATATCTCTTCAACTATATTTCTTATAAAAGTTTGTCATTATGCTAAAGAATTACTGTTGAAAGTACATTCTGATTATAACCCACATCAATTATAAGTATTATCCAAAAATTTCACTACAAACATATTACAATGTACAGTACATACATACCTGTATCTAAAACACAATTGTTATTAAATTCTATACAACATTGTCTACAGTAAGATCCAGTAAAATAAAAAAAAATTGGAGTATACATTCTCTAAAAATAATTTTGGAAAAGTTCTTTGAGAAACATTATTATTATTATTATAAATTGACTTCACACAGAACAGATTCATAATCAGAACCCATAGTCTGATTATTGAAGATTGTATAACTTTGTTTTTAGTGTATCAACTACAAGATACTTTCTAGTTTAACAATCATTAATTTGTAGCAATTACAGTTAAGTAATTATGTATGCCTAAATAAGATTATATTTCCAAAATAAATTCAACATTAAAGTTTGCATTTTTCTCATTGAGAAATTATTTTTAAGTATTGTATACATGTAGAATTTATTNCAGGTTGTAATAAATTCTGTCCAAAAATATTGAAAATTTTATTGAATTTTTTACAAAACATTTATTTTTCAATCATTGACATATTATTCCTTATTAGATATAACCTCACACTAACTTTCAAACAATATTTTGATACCTTGTTGGAAAAATTTTCTTGGCTTAGAATTAAAACAAGCCAACTCTGCATTTTTTAGATCTTTCTGAGAATTGAAGTTCTCTCCATCAACATAATTTTTTAAGTTCAAAAATAAATGTAATCTGAAAAAGCAAAGTCTGGTGAATATGGGGATATATCATTTTTTCCCAGCCAAATTTTTAAATGTTTTAAAGATAATAGCCATGCGTGGATGGCCTTATCTTGCTGAAACAGAGCGCATTGCCTATTGACCAGTACTGGACATTTTTCTCTCAGAGCTTTCATCAAACAGTCTAATTGGTGAAAATAAATCAGCTTTGACCAACAACTCAATATGTTGAGTTGTTGGTCATACTTGGATATCCCACCAAACACTGAATAATGTCTTCATTAGATGAAGGCTAGTTTACGGCTGAGGTGCCACTTTATCTCAGAGACTGAGTCAAAAAATATAAGAATGAATACAATATAAAGAATACAGAAATGGATACGCTATAAGAATATTAAATATCATCATTGATGATGATACTTTTCTTATATTATATCCATTTTTCATCTCCAGTAAAAATCTGATCCAAAAATGGAGCTTGGAGATAACAATGAAATTCAATGAAGTACAATGGAGTACAATGAAATTCACACAGTCACATGATATTCAAGATGTGATGGTGATAGAGCATGCAGCATCCATTTTCTCAGCTGTTTCAAATGCTGTTGAATGGTCATATAACGTATGTCCAGTTCTTGTACAAGTTCTTGTTGAGGTGTTTATTTTTCACTAGTTTTCAGTTCATTGGACCAAATTTATGTTACAACCTGATATAACTAAAATATACATCATTTATAATTGTTATTAAAAATCATTTTTATAACTTTTTAAATTACTCACTCTGTTCTCCATGTGACGAAATTTGCAATTTGTACGAGAACAATAGCCCTCTCTCCAAGACGTACATACTGTTTCTGTACCTAATGCTGCTTCACAGTGACGAAAAGGGCATTTATTTCCCTAAAGCACACGAGAGAGCAAAATTATATTAAATTAATATTCATAAAATATATAAATCTCATTCTCTTATTTGCTTAATAATGTATTTTAAAATAATATTGAAAAATATTTAATTTTTCTTAAAAATTATATCTCTTCAACTATATTTCTTATAAAAGTTTGTCATTATGCTAAAGAATTACTGTTGAAAGTACATTCTGATTATAACCCACATCAATTATAAGTATTATCCAAAAATTTCACTACAAACATATTACAATGTACAGTACATACATACCTGTATCTAAAACACAATTGTTATTAAATTCTATACAACATTGTCTACAGTAAGATCCAGTAAAATAAAAAAAAATTGGAGTATACATTCTCTAAAAATAATTTTGGAAAAGTTCTTTGAGAAACATTATTATTATTATTATAAATTGACTTCACACAGAACAGATTCATAATCAGAACCCATAGTCTGATTATTGAAGATTGTATAACTTTGTTTTTAGTGTATCAACTACAAGATACTTTCTAGTTTAACAATCATTAATTTGTAGCAATTACAGTTAAGTAATTATGTATGCCTAAATAAGATTATATTTCCAAAATAAATTCAACATTAAAGTTTGCATTTTTCTCATTGAGAAATTATTTTTAAGTATTGTATACATGTAGAATTTATTTTTAATAATAAAATACTTCCATTTTTTTACTCAACATAAATTTGAAAAGTAAATTACATTTTGGTATGAATACAGCAATTAATCAACATTTACTACAGTATACTGTAAGCTGTAGTTTAAAGATTCTAGTAATTCTCAGGCCATGATTACAAACAATTTAATTCTGAAAAACGAATTGATTATAAAATATAACTAACTTGATTCAATTCAAAATTGAGCATGAGCTATTTTGCTTGTAAGTAGCAGATCTGATTGTTTGCTATGGAAGATGCTAAAAACTGTGTTAGTTATGTAATTGACTTAAAACTGATGTAATTAGTACATAAATAACATCAATATTCACCGGCTAACAGGATTCTTAAATTAAAAGTGCTTGGGCAGTATGCACATCCTTTTCTTATGCTCCCATAGTGTCTCTAGCTGCTTGCAATCCTATTTTTAGGTGATCAATGTAACTAACCTAACCTATCTGCAATAGCTAGGATTGCCAACTGTCCTATTTTGAACCAAACTGTCTGGTTCTGTGGATCTTGTCTAGTGTCCAACTGAGAAATCAAACCAAATACCAGCAATTTTTATATACATCAAGTCTGTGGATCTGGCTGAACCAATTAAGAACTTAGGAAAAAGCCCTCTTAATGCCCAGAAGGTAGAGTGGGGAAAAATATATATTTATTTATACATATTTATAAATTTATATTTCTGAGATCAATGATCAGAATGAAATACTAAAAAATTTAGTATATAAATATTCCCTTACTAATGCAATTATTGAAGTTTTTAAAAAGTTCAATAATTGCATTAGTAAGAGAATAGTAATGATAAACTGTTGAGTAAAAACCATTTAAAAAGATCAATATACAAATTACACAACATAAAACATTAACACACAAATTATGTAAACAACAAAACAAATCTGTTTAAAGACTTCTTTATCTTTTGTAGTAAATGCATCTATTTAAACAAAAATTGCAGAATAAACCATTTTTGACCATTTTATACCATTATGAGAACATTTATGTATAAAACTATGACGACATACCCTTGTACATGTAGAATAAAAATAAAAATAGCAGTCATCATTGCTTCGGTCAGTAGACATTCTTCTTAAACTTCTATCACTTTGATAATCAGTTTTTCTACAGTAATTTAAAAAATTGCATATTATTATAAAGTTACAAAATTCAATCTAAAAATTTAATTATTTACATATAATAATTCTATAGGCTAATTAATTTAAGTTAATATTCAATACAAAAAATATTTTTAAGCTTTTTATTTTTTTAATCATATTATAATATTAATTAATCATAAATCTTTGATAATTAATGTTAAACAATTGAGGAAAAAGACCATTTATTATTATTATTATTTTCAGTTTAGTGGGTTATACTCAGTTCACACCAGTGGCTGTTTACTATGCCAGACCAGAGTCTAGGCATAGCAACCAAAAACAAAAATTAGTTAAGTGTGTCAGTGTCTGTATTAAGGAATTTCCTCACAATGTGACATGTATTCAATATAGTGGCCTTCTGTAGTGTGACGTATGTATTTCTTTTCAATTGTAATGTTCCCAGCTTTTTGTGTAGTGTGTGTGGTATCACACCTGTACAGGAGAGAACGACAGGTACAATAAGCACTCTATCCATCCTCCACAGATGCCTGATTTCCTGGGCGATTTCTGTGTACTTGCTGATTTTTTCAGTGCATGTGTTTTGTACATTGTGAGTGTTTGGAATGGCTATGTCTATAATGTATGTGATTTTATTGTGTTTGTCAATGAGTGTGATGTCTGGTCTGTTGTGGTAAATTGTTTTATCTGTGATTATGGCTCTGTCGTAATACATTTTGTGCGTGTTATTTTCCAATACTGTCTGTGGAATATACTTGTAGTATGGTTCGTGGATGTCTGCCAATTTGTGTTTCTTTGCAAGCTCTTGGTGTATTATATTTGCTACTTGATTGTGTCTATGTAAGTAATCTGTCTGTGCCAAGAGCTTGCAACCAGAAGTGATGTGTTGTATAGTTTCTGGCATGATGTGACATTTTCTGCATGTGTCATTTGTGAGTGTTGTATCTTTGAGTATGTGTTTTCTGTAGTTTTTAGTATTTATGACCTGATCCTGTATGGCAATCATGAATCCTTCCGTCTCCCCAAAGAGGCATCCCCGATCTAACCAGCTGTTTGACGCAGTTTTGTCAACAAAATCCTGGGCCAGGTCGTAAGGATGCCTGCCATGGAGAGCCTTTTGAGCCCATGATTGCTTAATGTTGTCTATGCTTTTTATATGTTGTGTCATGTCTGTATGTTGTGAGTGTAAGTTTAATGGTGTGTTATTTGAGTCTGCTAGAGTTACTGCTTTATGTAACTGTGATGTTTCTTGTTTCTTGTAGAAAAACTCTCGCAGTGACTGTATTTGTTTGTAGTGAAGGTTAACTATGTCAATCAGGCCACGTCCGCCTTCTTTACGTGGAAGGGTTAATCTTTCTGTGGCGGATTTAGGATGATGTTGTTTATGCTTAGTAAGTGTTGTTCTTGTTTTCCTTTGGAGTTGCTCGAGATCTGTGTGAGTCCAATGTATAACTCCAAAAGAGTATGTGAGTACTGGGATGACATATGTGTTTATTGCTTTAACTGTGTGTTTTGCATTTAACTGTGTTCTAAGTATAGCGTTTAACCTACTTTGGTATTCTTTAATTAATCGTTGCTTTATTTGTGTATGTTCTGTTAGTTTGGCCTGTTGGAATCCTAAGTACTTGTAGAACTCGCCCTCTTCCATGGATTCAATAACGTCTCCATTTCCAAGTGCAAAATCTTCTTTCTTCAGGATTCCTTTTTCTATGTGAAGTTTTTTGCATTTGTCTAGGCCAAACTCCATTTGTATGTCCTTAGTGTATGAATGTGTGATTTGTAGGAGTTGATGAAGTTGTTTTTGTGTGGATGCATAAAGTTTTATGTCGTCCATGTACATGAGATGTGAGAGTGTAAACTGTGTTGTTTTTTCGTGTCTGATATTGTAGCCGTATTGCGTGTTGTTTAACATGTTGGATAATGGATTCAGGGCTAGGCAGAACCAGAGAGGACTCAAGGAATCTCCTTGAAAAATTCCTCGCCTAATGAATATTTCGTTTGTTTGTATGGAAGTGTTACTAACCCTGAGATGTAGTGTTGTTCTCCAGTGCTGCATAGTGTTTTCGAAGAATGCAATGAGTGATGGATGTATTTTGTACATGTGTAGAATATGTAGCAGCCAACTGTGTGGAACACTGTCGAATGCTTTTCTGTAGTCTATATATGCCATGTGTATGTTTCTGTGTTGTTTGTGTGCTTGCCGTAGAATGACTGAATCTATGAGTAACTGTTCTTTGCATCCCCTGTGATTTCTACTGCAACCTTTTTGTTGTTCCGTAAAAACGTCGTGTTCTTCAACATGTTTGTATATTTTGTTTGTGATACAGAATATCAGTAATTTGTAGAGTGTTGGAAGACATGTAATTGGTCTGTATTGTGTGGGGTCTGTGATGGTGTTCTTTTTAGGTTTCATGCAGGTGATGCCCTGAGTAAGAAATTTTGGCATGTCTTGTGGGTTGATGATGATGTGTGTTAGATGTTTGGCTAGTTCCTGGTGCAATGATGTAAATTTTTTGTACCAGAAATTGTGAATGTTGTCTACACCAGGTGTCTTCCAGTTGTGTGTTCTGTTAACAGCGTAGCAGATGTCGTGTACATTTATTTAGGCACAGGGCATAGTTGGTATGTTGTGCAAGTTTCTGTTCTCTTCCTGGGTCCAGTCTGCATGAGCATTGTGTATAACAGCATTGGACCAAAGAGAAGACAAATAAGTTGTGAGTTCTTCTGTGCCACTATGCTGTGTATCAGTGTTTGTATTGGTATTAATTTGTCTGTAAAAGTTTTTTCGTTGTTTGTAAATAACTTATTTTGTTGTTTTCATAATGTACATGTTTTGTATTGTTTGATCGCTTCGGCTGCGAGTTTCTGTTTTAGTGTATCAATGTATTCTGTAATGTCTGTGCTGCCGTAGAATGACAATCTATGAGTAACTGTTCTTTGTGGCACTGTGTTTTGATTTTCTTGAACTGTTTGTTTAATTGAGCGCTATGTTGTTTTTAGTGTATTGTATTGGCCTGCCTAATTGCTGTCTAATGTCATTTATTTGTGTTTCTATTCTTCTCTGCCAGGCAGGCTTGTGATAAAATTGTGTTTTGTGTGTATCTGTCTATGATTGTATTTTCAGTCCATGGTGTGTTAGTACTGTGACTGCCCCAGCATAAACTAATGTATGAATGTCTGAGAGTGTAGAAATTGAATGAATGTACTTTGGTAGTGAGTGAGTGTTTACATAATTTAATGTTTTTCCTACTACCTTTGACGTGCTGATTTTTGGTATTCATGGTCTTTGTGTGGGATCTGTACCAGTATATTTAATGAGTGTTTCCTGAAATATAAGTGAGAGTGTATTAACTAAATCTATATCTACGTTATCAGTGATGGATGAGGAAGTGCCTGTAGTATCATTAGTTGTAGTTGTTGTATGTGTGCTAATATCAATGCTTGTTGCTGGATTATCCTGACAGGCTATGTGATCTTCATTAATGTTAAAAGTTTCTGTCTGTTGATGTATTTGATCAGCAACCTGTTGTTTGATCAGTTCAAATGTTGTTTGTGGGATAAGGTTGTTGTGTATAATTGTTCTTTTTTGATCAACAACCCTTTGTTCGGTGACAGTGAGGTGAGGATACTGTTGTGTGAATCTATAGTGTAGTTGTTGTCTGTATGCTGTCATATTTGTTTGGAGTTTTGTGATTGCGTAGTAATTACGGATGATAAACTCGTTCATTTCTATTGTCCATTTCATCTGTTGGCGGGGTTTTCCAGCCTTTGTGGTCTGTGGATGCTTTGCCACAGAAATACCTAGGCTAGGTTGATTCCTCACATCTGTTGAGGGCATTGCAGTAGCCATGCTTGGGCTGGTGCTGCTTTTGCCACCGGTAACCAAGGGAGACATTGGCCTATTTTTTGAACATGAGCCTCTGCCTAACCCACAAATGCGGGCCTTGTTACCCAGGCGATGTCCGAGCTGGTATCATACTTAGATCTGGTTACTACCATGATAAATATCTCCACAGAATGTGAGAGTGGTCACTCTTAGCTTCATTTCTCCCGATAGACCTTACTGGCATGGGTGTCCCTACCAGGAGCTTGTGCTCCAGCCTGCATTGTCCTATGGATCAGTAAAATTACTGAGCTCTCCCAGACCAGGTGGTGACCACAGGAGAGTTGTTATTATTATTATTATTATTATTATTATTATGACAAATTATTACTCCCTAATAATATTTTCTTAAAACTTCAAACTGCTTAATTCTTTGTGAGCAATGCTCCATTTTATTACATACATCAGAAGAATATAAATTTATGTTTTTAAACTGCTGAACAGAAACTACAGTATATGATACTTAGATAGGTGTCAGAAATTACTATTATTTACTATTTAAATTTACATTAATTAAATTTAGTTCTCCATTTTGTATATTTTTCATGCTTCACATAGCTTTTCCAAATACATAAAATGAAAATTATTAAATCTGGTATAGAAATAAGTGACATAAGTACAATTTTATAAGAATTTTAAGCTTAATAAATTTCCATCTGATTCTTCTGATTTGATAATGGAAACTATTTCCATTATTATAGATTGAAAAATCCAGCAAAGTTAGTACTACAGTAGAACCTCGAAAACTCGGCTCTCGATAACCCGGCACTCCGGATAACTCGGCCACACCCTGGCAGGGCAAAAATACCCTTAGATAATTAATTTTCATTATAGACAGCTTTATAAAAGTGTAAAAGCTCTCATAAACTATTTTTCTGAGGTCTGCCCTATCAGGTAAATTACTTACACAGTGTATTCATTAATTTTCATTTTCATGTAGTAAAGGCTCTATGCCTTCATAAAGTACGTACTTTTCCTTTGTTTAAGGGTATTTGGCAGTTTATTCTCTGTTGTATTCTCCAGCAAACAATACATACAAGTACAGTACACCATTTTCTGAGGAAACACGCATACTTATCCTTTTTTAACCCCATTCTCGATAACCCGGCATTTTCACAAACTCGGCCACCCTTCGGTCCACATTAGGCCGAGTTTTCGAGGTTCTACTGTATTAGTAAACCTTAATAAATAAAAGTTCAAAAGCTAATTAATTTAGAAATTTATGTAAGAACATTTGTATTGTGTATTATATTTGATAATTATTAATAGGAGAGTTTTGGCATTTGACTCTTGATGTCACAGTAATGTCAATTCAAAGAAAGCTCAATTTTGCAAAGAGAAGTGTAGTCTCATGGAACAAGTTTGAAGTTGCAATGACCATTTCATTTTTCAGACTGTTCCAACTAATAAGGTTCTGTGAATGATAAGTTAATGACATGGTCAAAATAGAAAATTTCATTTATCGGCATTAATATATATTTTCTGTTAAAGTGGATGTAAATAATATTTTTACAACAAAAATACAATTATATATTCATTTCAAAATAAATTACACTTTTCTAAGCCTTTCAGTCTTCATAAGTTATATACAAACATCTTGAAACCTGATATATTTGAAAAAAGATAAACAACTAACAGATTACATTGGGCTACTTTTTCTGTGATTATATTTAATTAATTTCTAAATAATAGGAGACTTGGGTAGCATAACTGGCAATGCATCCCCAGTAAGCAGTTGAGAGTTTGGGTCCCACTCTGGGCCAATTCTTTTCTTTCAGAATATTCTAAATTATTTTATTTAATTATAATTATTAAATTTAATAAGAGATAGGACATGACACCATGCTCTAGTAACAAATTATTTAGAAATTAATTAAATATAATCATGGAAAAGTAGCCCAATGTAATCCAGTAATAGTTTGACTTCACAATAGTGTTAATATTTTATTTGATAAACTTATTATAATATATTGTAATAAGTTTATTATATATTACATTATATATTTAATATATTGATAAGTTTATTATAGCTTATTATATCATAATGTATGTAACATTATGAGGAATTAATAATCAGTAAATATTTAAAGTAAATTTTATTACATTACATATACATTGATAGTCATGTTAAATGATAACAAATTGTAGTTGAAGTAAAGAACACTATACATAATCTCAACCAACAAAAGAGAGACTTATTACAATGAATTCATTTCATTCTTATATATCATTCAAGCAAGAAAGATGATTTGAAAATTCATATCAATGAAGTTATGTCAATAGTCAAGTATCAACATAATTAATAAAAAATTTGGCTAGTATCTTCAAAAAATGAATGTAGGACCAAAATTTAATACAAAAAAGAACTTTAACATTAATGTAATTAAAATTGTCTTACATTTTAAATTAAATTTCAAAAGATATATTATTTTAATAATAAACATGAAATAAAGGAGATATATATATACTATACTAAGAATGAAGTATGTAGACCTATATAATGAAATGCAATGAGACTCCATATGCTGATTAACATAACTCTATCAGTACAGTTGTATCAAAATATATCACTTTGAAAATACTTGGCATATGGCAGTATGAAAATATGAAAGCATAAATAAAATAAAATAAAGCAGCATGTTTGGATAAAATTGAGTTGAAATGTCTTCAGATAAAAAGCATACCTGGCATGCTACTCTTTATAAATTTTGGAAAGGATATAATGCTGTACAAACAGTAAAAAAGGTTTTTTAATTTGTATGGGGAAGATGCTTCTAAGCTTGAAATATATAAATGTGGTTTAAAAAGTTCTGTTTGAGAAATTTTGAACTAATGGATAAACAATGTGCAGGGCATTCAAAAGATGTAGAGAAGAAAAATTGCAGGAAGAAATTGTTAAAACTTGAAAAACACACAATATATATAACCAAACATACCAAAAATAAAGTGAAAAAAAAAACACTAAAAACATACAAGCATAACACAAGAGATGTCTTGTATTTACAGTTCAAGTGTATTTTTCCATGCATGCACAGTTTAAACGCTTAAACATCATTTGAAATTCTATGCAAATTTTTGTCAAATTTAGCACTTGAATTCAAACAATCAAAGTACAAGATACCACTGTATTTTGTTTTGCCATTGAAATAAAAAATAAAAATAGCTATATATTTCTATCATTGTCATATAATAAAATTATGTTTTCTTTTATTATTTATGACACAGCAATTCTAATTCAAAATAAAACTTAGAAGTTACAGAATATCTTTAAGCATTATTTTTTCAATCTAAAACAAGAATGTACAACCTATCTATAAAAAAAAAGACAAACAATATGTTAATACAGGATAACATTAGATTTTATGTAATGAAACATTTATAATGAAAATATGATTACTATGGATAACAAACCTTCAAATTTCTCTCTTACAACCTCATGATTTTTGTTCACTAGACACATGAACATCAGTAAAGAACATCAGTATAATTTTTACTTTCTTACACCAGTAGTCCTTTGGCACAGCAGCCATTTAGTGTCAAAAATGTAAAATTTTATTATTTTTATACAACAGCAAACTGGGTCTTTCCATTTAGTTTAGTATGGGGTTTCTTTGTTTTTGCTTATATATGTATTACAGTAGACCCCCTATAACACGGGTTCCTATAATTACGATTCCTATAAGACGGCAAAAAAATTGCGACGGTATCCGTACAAACCTGGTAAAAAGCTCCTATAAGTCATCGGGCAGCCGAACTACTTTCCGCCGTCCAGCGCCATGCTACAGAGAGTTTAGGCGAGTAAGTTGTTTACTATCGTCTGTACAGTATGTAAATTAGGTACCGTAAGTCTAATACAGTACTCTAATTTTATACATTTCTTGTGAAAGAAACATTTCTTATTCAACGGCCATAAAAATTATTTCTATTAATGATGTCTCCGAAGTTCAACAAAGTTTTTGCAGAAAAATAACTTATCAGAAATCGCCCGATGTTTGGTGTGCTGCTCCGTGATGAAAACAAGCTTGAGCAATAGCGACATTGAACGGTGCACACTCGGTAAGTAATCCTACAATTTTTTGTTTATAGCATAGTTTATACGGATTATTCCCAAAAAAAATATACATATTTTGGAAATGTTGAGTCGAATTAGTCTAGAATCGATTAATTTTATGGAAGAAAACCTTTCAAACAGTGTAGTCTGTAAACTTCACACGTGTCAGGCTGTGATTGGCAAGGACGCGTAAGAAATCGATTCATAAAGAACGGAACTTATCTACCGTGTTATGGGGGGGGGTCGACTGTATATGCATTTATTTATACAATGCTTATTTTTAATTTACAGTAATAGTAACTACAGCTTTCCTTAATGTTAAATAAAGGACAAAAAACTAGACCTGAGAAAAAGTAACTTACAAAAATTCTTTAAATGCAAATGACTGCTATTTCAAAGAACCTCTGGCTTACCCAGTAGTTTACCATCTATAGATCAATTAACCATTTTCAGAAAAGGAAAGGTATAATAAAATTTTATAAAAATATTTATATTTACAATTAAAGTAATAATTTTGAATTTAATTGTAATGTTTGAATAATTGCAATTTTTGTTTCAATTGTATGTTATACAAGAGTTTAGTTTTGCAGGAAATAAATTATAAAATAGCTCTCAAAAACAAAACAATAGTAAAAAGTTCATAGCATCATGCAAATCATCTTCAGTTTGAAGAGGACTTCAAGCCGAAGGTGATTTGCATGATGTTACAAACTTTGATTTGCATGATGATATAAACCTGGAGATGATTACAGTGTAACCTCTCTTAATGAGCAAAACAAATTGTAGAAAAATAACTCAGTTAATCAGTGATGTTTTGCATAATGAGTGACAAGGAGAGGGGAAGTTCCGGATTATGCATATGCTACATCAGTCTGTATTTAGCATTCATTCTGCTATCATCTTAGTGTTGCTTGTAATCAACATATTTTTCCAAATTTGTGTTCAGACATATTACATATAAACATCAACAACCATAACCCATTATATAATAAACACACCAAACAATATGCCAAATTATTGGATTATGTAAAAGCTATAATTAAATATTAAAAATTATTGTATTTTGATTTTTTTTTGTTTATTGCAAATCAAATTCGCATTCCAGGTTGGTTTATTCCGCACCAGAAGAAATGATGATGATTCATACTCCTTAACAATGTATATTGTATAATTTTCTTTGAATAAACATTTTACATAAAATATTTGAGTACTTTTTTCAGCATGGAATGCATTATCATATTTTACATTAATTTATAAGGGAAAAATTGTTTCACTTAACAAATGTTTTGCATTACAAATAAGATTCTGGAACAAATTATGCTTGTTACACAAGGTTCTACTGTACTCTTCTTATCCAGGTTTACAAAATGTTACATATTTCATTATATATTGAGATAAATGTGAGAGAACCTGGGCTAATGCAAATTTTTTGAATTGAAATTATCCCGATTTAAATTTATGGATTTTATTTTGCCAAACTATAACAGCAAAGATGTCATAGAAACCATTCAGGAACGGAATGAACTTTTTTCCATGGACTGTACTTCCTTCATGAGTGACACAGCTTCAGAGTGACTATTCATCGAGGAAAAGAGAGAGAAATCATGGATTGGAACAACTGACCATTTTACCAAAACTGGGCATTAGAATGCCAGAGAGAGGACCCCCAAATAAAAGGGTAAAAGACAGATGACAACATGCAGAGTTTGTTGATCAACCTACTTTAGTGTGGGTGTATTCTAGCTGTGCTCTGCTGATCCCTTCAACTGAATGCCTTCACCAGACGTTAGACACCTTCCACAACGAACATTCAATAGCAAACTGTACGATCAAGGAATCTAACCCTATCCAACCCAGTGGAAACCTCTGCACTCTTCATCAAGACAATTCACAGTATCAAGACTTCAATCAAACTGATTCAGCCAAACCAGGTATTTATTGACACACATCTGAGTTTGTAAACTCTCTCTCTCTCTCTCCCCACTAAGCAATTATAAACTAGACCCTGGGTTGCCAAGCTCCTTGATAGTCCGAGCCATTTTTAAAATTTGAAATTTTTTCGCGAGCCGCAATTAAATACGTATTAAAAAGGTATGCAAAAAATTCCAGATTACAAATTATATCGGTAGGAAGAGGGATACAAATTGTTTCCTCCAGAGCACAATGTCAACTGTCCGTTGCAATGATAGTTTACAAATTCAAAATCGGTCTGGAGTCGGTCGATAATGGACGATTACGCCACTGTTTATGTTCGTTCGCGCAGTTTTCAATGAGTCATATCATTCTTAACTTGGACGGTAATGAAATTTGTTACAACGTTGCACTTAGTCTTTCATATTTGTTGTTAGTAATTTAAAAGACATTTTGAAACACATACGGAATGATAATAATTTTTAAAAATATAATAACACAAAAATGAAAAGGGAACTCGGGTACATTTAACGAGAGCCACAAATAATCCTTCAAAGAGCCGCATGTGGCTCGCGAGCCGCAGGTTGGCCACCCCTGAACTAGACTTTCCTCATTTATGTTTCACTCTTGTAAAGTTGTTACATTAAATAAATTGTTGTTAATTATTGTTAAATGTGTAGTGGAGTGCATTATTTCTGGTGTGCATGCAGAACTCAACCATTTATGTACACGACTACTTGTGTGAAATTAATATATGGACCTGATGATCACAGTGGTGTCAGTCCTGACTTGGGCATTGCCAATGAGGTGACAACCTAACAGTCACAAATGAAAATATAAGATTAATTATTTTTCATTAAAAACTTCCAAATGAGGAAAAATACAAAAATGTTACATTTGTATTGAAAACCGATTTCTGATAAAGAATTTTGACGAATGAAAAATTTAGCTTATTTTAATAGTTTCAATACTATAAAAATAACAAACAAAAATCTCACAATAGAATAACATGGTAGAGCATCAATTATCTGAAATAATCAAGGCAGGACAATGGATAACTGATCACATTTGATAGAGAAAGGAGAAAAATCAATAACTTAAATAAAATAAAAATATTGATTTTAATTGTAGCACAATAGCAAAAATAATTAAGACCTAGAAATTTAATAAATATGAATGATTAGGAAAAAAAAATTAATTTATTAAAAACAAGTTGCAGTCTATTATCATAATTACAATATACTGATGAAACAAAACTCTGAATTCAAAATAAAAATACATAATAGTGAAATTAATAATAATAAGACAATTCAATAGCAGGCCTACAGAAGATCAACAACAATTGTTACTGGTATTACATAAAACTGCACAATGTCTAGAATTACATGAGTGTTTGATTATTTAATAACAACAACATTTTTCAAATATCAAGAACTTAGTAAAAATTATTTTAATAAATACAAAATTGATATTTTTATATATTTGACATAACTAGAATTAAAACCATTTTTAAATCAAAATATTTGAATTTAAATTAATTTAAGGTATTATCTACATAAAATATCTAAGCACATCAAATGATATATTTGATTTATATAAAATTTAATTTGTACTTAAGAAATATATGGAGGTTAAAGATATCAATAAAACAATTAAGATTTTAAGTGTAATAAAAAAATTAACCTACTTAAAAATAAGCTAAGGTTAAATAATATTTAACCTTAGCTTATTTTTTGAATGGATTAAAAAAAAAAAAAACATAATAATCAGGTTAATAAATCAACAAAGTAAACTAAATATGAGGACTTTTTATTATGAAAGTGTTGTAAAGTCCATTTTTGGAAAAAATTGTAAAAACAATAATTTAGATATAATTTATTGTTAACTTTTTATTTATAAACAATTCACAGTTTGTTTTAAAATACAGTATTTAAAAATGTTTTTGGTAAATGAAATTACATAATCATTTATTATGTGAGTGATACAAGTCCATTTCCTGTAGTCTAATTAAACATTAGATAAGCCAATGGTTTCCAAACTTTCTGTACCTCTGCCCCCTCTTTCAGAAAAAAATTGTTGCACCCCCTCAATTTTCGTAACAATCTAATTTCATAAATACCGTCCTTATAATTTATTTAATGGCCTACAAAATATAGCTTATTAAATGAAATATATTGTTCACCATGAACGACTCTTGTTGACTTTTCAATAAAAGTGTGAATGGATTTTTAGCAGTCATAACAGAGTTGTTCAGACAAGGGTTGTGAATTAGGCAACCAATTTGACTTTTTTCATTTGTTTGTATTAAAAAATGATAATTTGATAAAAACCATGCCCCACAGACTAGAAAACACTGGGATAAGCTAAGAAGTAAAATTGTGGAATTTTACAGACTCACAATATAATACAAAAATGTACAAGTTTATTAAAAAGGATTATCTAATTTTCTACAAAACATTGATGGAGGAGGGAGAATTCAGAACTAGATTTATCACAAACCAGACAAAGAAGACCTCTTAAACATCACAACAAAAATGCTAGAACCATTACATCTGAAAATATGAAGATATGATGCAGTTACTACCTCTAATATCTCCAAAGTATCATGACTATTTTAACACACTTTCACAACAATCCAAAATCAAAAACAAACTAACATTAAAGTTATAAGCATAATATAATTTAANAATACATAATAGTGAAATTAATAATAATAAGACAATTCAATAGCAGGCCTACAGAAGATCAACAACAATTGTTACTGGTATTACATAAAACTGCACAATGTCTAGAATTACATGAGTGTTTGATTATTTAATAACAACAACATTTTTCAAATATCAAGAACTTAGTAAAAATTATTTTAATAAATACAAAATTGATATTTTTATATATTTGACATAACTAGAATTAAAACCATTTTTAAATCAAAATATTTGAATTTAAATTAATTTAAGGTATTATCTACATAAAATATCTAAGCACATCAAATGATATATTTGATTTATATAAAATTTAATTTGTACTTAAGAAATATATGGAGGTTAAAGATATCAATAAAACAATTAAGATTTTAAGTGTAATAAAAAAATTAACCTACTTAAAAATAAGCTAAGGTTAAATAATATTTAACCTTAGCTTATTTTTTGAATGGATTAAAAAAAAAAAAAACATAATAATCAGGTTAATAAATCAACAAAGTAAACTAAATATGAGGACTTTTTATTATGAAAGTGTTGTAAAGTCCATTTTTGGAAAAAATTGTAAAAACAATAATTTAGATATAATTTATTGTTAACTTTTTATTTATAAACAATTCACAGTTTGTTTTAAAATACAGTATTTAAAAATGTTTTTGGTAAATGAAATTACATAATCATTTATTATGTGAGTGATACAAGTCCATTTCCTGTAGTCTAATTAAACATTAGATAAGACAATGGTTTCCAAACTTTCTGTACCTCTGCCCCCTCTTTCAGAAAAAAATTGTTGCACCCCCTCAATTTTCGTAACAATCTAATTTCATAAATACCGTCCTTATAATTTATTTAATGGCCTACAAAATATAGCTTATTAAATGAAATATATTGTTCACCATGAACGACTCTTGTTGACTTTTCAATAAAAGTGTGAATGGATTTTTAGCAGTCATAACAGAGTTGTTCAGACAAGGGTTGTGAATTAGGCAACCAATTTGACTTTTTTCATTTGTTTGTATTAAAAAATGATAATTTGATAAAAACCATGCCCCACAGACTAGAAAACACTGGGATAAGCTAAGAAGTAAAATTGTGGAATTTTACAGACTCACAATATAATACAAAAATGTACAAGTTTATTAAAAAGGATTATCTAATTTTCTACAAAACATTGATGGAGGAGGGAGAATTCAGAACTAGATTTATCACAAACCAGACAAAGAAGACCTCTTAAACATCACAACAAAAATGCTAGAACCATTACATCTGAAAATATGAAGATATGATGCAGTTACTACCTCTAATATCTCCAAAGTATCATGACTATTTTAACACACTTTCACAACAATCCAAAATCAAAAACAAACTAACATTAAAGTTATAAGCATAATATAATTTAATAAGTAAATAAATATTGAGATTAAAAAATAGTATTTTGTTTTCTGTTCTTATTTATGAGCAAAGTATAATTCAAGTGAAATTTAATTTATTAACCTCTTACCTGCTCAGAGACAAATTAAAACACGATTTTTTTAATTGCATAAATTACTTTAATAATTAATAAATTGTAATATATAGCTTAAACATTGTGCTAGACTCAATATGTTTATGCTTTTTTATGACAAACATATCACTTTTTATGATTGTTAAATTTAATATATAATACAAATTTTAAAATAATTTTTGAATGTTAAATATTCAAGAAAAATGTTATTTAACAAAAATTAGAAAACCCGATTCATTTCCATTGTTTCTAAATGTAGAGGTATCCATTTTCTTTCAAACAAAACAAACTCCAATATTCTAGCTGCTGGAGGTCAAAAGTTATTAGCATGAATTAACATAATTAATGATTTGAACAGCTTAATAATAAGCTGTTCAAATCATTAATTATGTTAATTCATTATAATAATTATAAAAATGGTATAAGTCATTTATGGTCTTAAAATCAAAGTGGATGAACATAATCATGCCCTCCATATACACGTACACATCAACATCCATACACAGAAAAAAAAATAATTTTTTTGCATTTCTTGATGTTTCAAGATCCCAAGTCTAAAAATGTAAAAATATTGGGAGAGTCATTTTTTGACCAATTGCCATACTTTCCCTCTGTTATATATAACAGAGCTGAAAAAATAAAATGGAAATCAATCAGTATGAAAAGCTTTAATTTAAAAATAAATTTCTTAAAATAGATTTTAAGAAATTTAATGACGACTCTACATCTTATAAAATAAAAATTATAAACAGAATTTCAGAAATAATAATAACAACAGCAACATTAACATAAGGAATACTTATGTATTATTAAATAAGCAGTTAGTAAAAATTTAAATTTGAAATATATTTGTATCTGTATACTATTTTCAATAAAACAATTTTTGCATTATCTATTTCTCTTCATTTAGTAATTTGAAAGCAGATGTTTGAATTTTTACAAGTAAACTTATAGGCCTACTTTTAACTTTATTCAGTAAAACCTCTTTAAATATAATCTCCTCCTCTAAGCCAGATTTATAATTAATTCAAACTAAACAAACTGCCAATTTATTCAGCTATCATATGGTTAAATAAATGATGAGAAACTAATTAATTACAGCCTACCTCTAAACAAATTAATTTCTAATCATTTACTTAACCATATGATTGTCCAATAATTTGGCAGTTTGTTTTGTTTAAACCTCTAAGACAACCAGCCCCAAAACTTAGAAAGACTGGTCATTTCAAGAGGCAACTGTTTTAAAGGGGGTGACAAAAATATAATGGTATACAGAGTACTGTATACAATACTATGTCCAGTATTACTACATTGTATATATTGCTTTGTAGTGTAATACTGTAGAGTCTACTGTGTAGGTAATATAGCAAACTACAGGTAGCCCTCGGTTTACGCCAGTTCAATTTACGCCGATTCACAATAACGGTGCTGTGCAATTCGCTGTTTTGCTGTGTAATTCCCCAATTTTCCCTATGCTAGATTTGACTATATTTTGTCCAGATTTGCCAATCCATGGTGTCATAGTGGACTAGTAAGACATGAATCCACTATGACACCGTGTGTTGTGGCAGAATCGTGGCTCATTGGGACTGGTCAGATCTAGATCAATAGAGAACATTCCACGAACCATTTGATTTGAATGAGCTGTGGACCCGACATAGAGCTACAGAAGAACGACAAAGAAGAAACTCCAATAGTTATGAAAATGGTCAATCTAAAGCATATCCTTTCAACTATGGAAAGTTTGACAGATGAACTTTGTGAGTTAGACAACGATTGGGAGCGAAGTGCAAATGTAAAAAGGAGCATAATCACATCCATTCGACCATATTCCAAAATTCTTGATGAAAGAAAACAAAAATGTAAACAATTAAAGATGGATACTTTTTTCCAAAAATGTAAGAGATCCAAAACTAAAATTTTTTAATAAAAACATTTCACTTTATTTTATGATAAAATACATTTTAAAAATTAAATTTATATGTATTTTGTATTACAGTCGACCCCCCTATAAGATAGAGATACGTTCCATTCTCTAGGAATCCGCTTTCTTACGAATCCTTCCAATCACAACCCGACACGTGTCAAGTTTACGGACTACGGCTGTTTGAAAGATTTTCTTCCATAAAATTAATCGATTCTAGACTAATCCGACTCAACATTTCCAAAATACGTATATATTTTTTGGGAATAATCCGTATAAACTACGCTATAAACAAAAAATTGTAGGATTACTTACCGAGTGTNAGGATGACAGTGTCATCAGCGTAACCTTGTATTAAGTGGTTGCTGTCATTGTTATTGTTGATGGTGGAGAGCAAGTCATTATGGACAATGGTCCACAGCCCTGGGCCAGAGATGGATCCTTGCGGACAGCCCTTAGTAACATGGTGGCAGTAACGGTAGTTGTTTGTAAAAAACCCCGCCTTCCTGTCGCTGATGAAACTCCTGATCAGCTGGAAAAGGTTCTGGGGACAGTTGTGTTCGTGGAGCTGGTGTAAAATACTGGGCCACCAGAGGTTATCGAAAGCCCCGCGGAAGTCAATCGAAACCATAAGCGTGTGTTTACCTTCCGCTTTGGCCTGAGTAATATAGTCAGTAATTGAGGTGAGAGCAGTCGTGGTTGATCTTCCAGGAGTGAAGCCATGCTGGTGACTGCTAAGGGCATTCTTTTTTCTTAAGTGTTTAAGGATCCTGTTTATGACAAGCCTATCGAGAATCTTGCCGAAAATGGGAAGAAGGCAGATGGGCCTATAGTCCTTGGCAAACTGAGATGCTTCGTTTTGACGTTTTCTGAGGAATTTCACCGAAGCGCACTTCCAGTCGAGAGGAAAGTAGCCCAGCGAAAGGCATCGGTTATATAGAGTAATGAAGGTTGTTGGAATGGCGAAAAAAGTTTCCTTGACCATCTTACCGGTGATCTGGTCGATGCCAGGGGCTTTTCTATTTTTAATTAATCCAATGGCGTGCAAGACTTCATTAAAAGTAAAGGGTCAAATCTGACACGATTATTACGTCCCTTGTTAAGTATACATAACGATCGGAAAAGTAAAAGAAAAAAAAACCAATTATTGGTTGAAAGCAGTGCCGGCCCGAGGCAAGTTTTAGGATGGAGCGAGATCCTATTATGGCGCCCCCCTTGGTGGCCCCTAATTTATACCCTTTACTTTTCTTTAACACTGAGGCGCCACCTAAAACTTAGCGCCTGGAGCAGCTGCTCTGTTCGCCCTATGGTAGGGCCGGCTCTGGTTGAAAGGATAAAAGATTCATTACTTTAAAAGATAAATAAATAATTTTAATGCTTTTAAATAACTTTATTTAAAAAGTAAATATTAATTGTGTAATTTTAGGTCGTATTAAACGTAACTTTTTGTCATTTATTCGGAAGTGTATCTCTGCAATTTTGAAAAAAAAAGTCCGTTTTCTGAATTTAATTATATTAAGAAAGGTCTTAATTTATATTTAGTTAGTTTTATATACGTTTTGTATATGCTCGGCCTGCTTTCTATTTGATTCCTAGTCTCAACGCTCCTAACGAGTAGATAAAAGTGATAGTATGAGTAACAGTGAGTAGTTGTAAGTAGTACTTTGGCATGGAATTTGGCATCGTAGCTTGTGTATAAGGTGCATTGATACTATTATGTAAATTTTGCTGTTTAAAGCTCAAGGGATGAGGAGATGTAACAGAGTCAAGTATATCATATCTCGAGTGGGATCAGAGTTAATGTTTTACTCGTTATTAGCATTTACATATTTTTTTAAAAATAAAACTCACTTCTAGCCTGAAAATTAAGCTTTTTGCCATTTTATAATAATTAATAATATAAAAGGTTTTATAATAAAATCTTGTAACAGTTGGCGCCACATACAATTTTATTTAGTAGTAGCTGTTACCCGCGACTTCGCCCGCGGAGGTTTTGCAAGCAAACCCCATTTATATTCAGTATTTCAACAACCACAGTAATTGTTATATAACACCTACCGTTAAGAATGATGAGAATTGCTGAGAATCAAACAAACTATTTTCAATTTGATCAATTTTCTGGAACGTTTACAATCATTCTATAATCGAACCAATATGCAATAACAAATTCGAATTTAAAACGGTTCGAACATTTGGTTAAAAAATCGAAATATATAAAAACATTTAAAACAATGTCTGAAATGTTATTAATTTAATACACCTAAGTACT
>NW_019385016.1:297186-314691 GCF_000671375.1 Centruroides sculpturatus | reverse complement strand
AGAGCCATAATCACAGATAAAACAATTTACCACAACAGACCAGACATCACACTCATTGACAAACACAATAAAATCACATACATTATAGACATAGCCATTCCAAACACTCACAATGTACAAAACACATGCCCTGAAAAAATCATCAAGTACACAGAACTCGCCCAGGAAATAAGGCATCTGTGGAAAATGGAAAGAGTGCTTATTGTACCTGTCATTCTCTCCTGTACAGGTGTGATACCACACACACTACACAAAAAGCTGGGAACATTACAATTGAAAAGAAATACATACGTCACACTACAGAAGGCCACTATATTGAATACATGTCACATTGTGAGGAAATTCCTTAATACAGACACTGACACAATTAATTTTTGTTTTTGGTTGCTATGCCTAGACTCTGGTCCGGCATAGTACAGAGCCACCGGTGTGAACCGAGTAACGCACTAAACCCAATATAATAATAATAAGCACAGAGCCGAAACGATTAGGAGTTGAAAGTTGAAATTTGGTACACAGTTAGGGTACGTCATGAGAACGCACACTAAGAAGGGATTTTTTGAAATTCCTTCCCACGGGGGAGAAGTACAGATTAAAGCTTAACATTTCCATCAACAATGGAAGTGTTAAGTAACAATGGAAGTGTCAACAATGGAAGTGTTATGTAACAATGGAAATGTTAAGAGAAAGTGACGTGCAAGACGCAGATGCAATTTTTTTTCGCTTTTGCGGGAAATCAAACATATTTTTAGAACCATCTTAAAATTCTCTAATTAGTCTGGAATCAAGGGGACCCAATTCTTGCATTTTGTGACTGTAACGTAATAATATTAATCTTAGTTATCGTTACTTTTGCCCAAGCAACGCCAAGCCTACCTGCTAATATTTATATATTACTAAGAGGAGTCTTTTAGCTTTGGAATAAAAAGTTTGTTTTTATGTTCTATCTTTTTTAGAACTCTATTTATTGAATCTTTTATTCTGAGGTAATGTGATGACATCAGAATTTCTGTGTCTCTTTCAGTAACAAGTCCGCCCTGGTCGGAGTCGGTAGATTTTTATGCGACTCCACAGCCCTGGTGAAAAGTACTGGTAACTATTAAACTAAATGTTCCTAATTGGATTTTTCGCTAGTGTAACTATAAGTATGGTTTTTGAAGGCTTTTGTACAAAAAGTCAGAAAGTAGGCTTAGAGAAAACCTGGTGGTAATATGGAATCTTACTGTATGTTTTCAAAAAATGCTTTAATGTATCCAAAAACAAATAGGAAAGTACAAAGAATGTTAAATAATTACTAAATTATTTACTCCAATGTATTTTATCACAAAAATGCTTTTATAATAGAAAAATATGACTTCCATCAACAATATATATTTGTCAGAACCGAGAGGGTTAGTTGTCCCCACTTACTGGCGGCTCTGTCGAGAATGGCTTTATAGGAGGGCAAAAGGAAATGAGTGGGGAGGTTAATGAGTAAGTTGACAGGTTCCCAAATAAATACACAGGTTGAACAAGAATAACACATTTAATAAACAACTATAAAATTGTACATATCAAAGGCAAAAGTGAAGAGTTACAAAAATTCTATTCTACATCACAATAATGATTCATCTTTCATATTGCACATCTAATCTCTATTCTCTAAGTTAAATTAAGATACGAGAGAGAGAGACTTCTCAGAGAGAGAGTATACAAATAGATATCCAAAAAAAATACCTCTAAGTTTCTGATCCGTAATATGGGTCATTGGTAAAAACGTTCCTGGATTGTCATGGCAGTTATGGCAAGGTAGTGATGGATAGGGTGGCGGTATGGGTCAGTAGATGTGGCAGTCGATGTCTGCCCAGGAAATGTCCGCCCTGTGGACTGCGTCCAAGCCCTCTTTATACTATTTTTGAGGGGGTGAGAACTAGGACATTAATGATTTATACGCACACCTGTTCGTTTGATGATGTCTGGACCACTGCTAGTATGGACCACTGGCACAGAGAAGTTTGTTTAATTTATTGATACCAGTGTCTAGAAGATATGACTTTATAATATAAATTTCTATAGGTTTGACGGCTATCACCCATAAATTAACATTCAGCTGACAACAATCTAGATATTGTTTATATTAAATGTCGCGTTTGACTACAAACAAAGCAATTTATTGCTGTAACCACATGTCATGTGCAACCAAAGAGGAGGTAGGAAACATCTCTTATTCCCATCTTGTTGATATTAACATCTATAGAGTTACCGTTAAACAAATGGAGGAGATTTCTTTTATAGATACATTAACAATTTTTTTCGAGGAGATCGTCTCAGTCATCGACCACAGAAAGCCCCCTTTTTCCCTTTTCACCTAATCACGAGGTTTATTAGAGGGGTGATACTGATCTAAAACAAAAGGGTTTTGGAACTTCACATATTCCAGCAGCTCTTTTTCGATATTCTCAGGAAGAATTGACTTTCTACCTAGTGTCTTTTTCACAAATTGCTCTGGATGAACGTCTGCTTGCAAATAGAGAGAGTTCGGAGGAGTTGAGTTCCATATTACTGTAAAAGCACCAATGGGGTCCATATTTCACGCGTTGCCATCTTGAATTAACTTATGTCTGTCAAGACCAAATTTTAAAAAACGTGAACATCACACAGATTAATATGTACCCTTAAGTCTCTGGAACGGAATACATGCACCAGTAAACCTACAACTACACGATTTATATTTTAAAAATAATTAACTTTCAACTAAAATTCACTTAGCATTCAAAACTTGCGAATTTTGAAAAAAAACCAAATTTGCTGATTAAATACGGACAACCGTTTAACTGAAGTAAAACAGGTCTTCCCTTGCTATGGATGTCTGCCTAGTTCAGTTCAGCCACAATCCGCTACAGTTCGACTTTATTATCAGTTTGAAATGGGGTGGTTCCATAATACCTGCAGTGTTCCATAATACCACCTTTTTCTCTATTTCCTCTATTAATAAACAAAATTATTTGCTTATTTTTCTCTTATGTAGAACCTAAGCCTATACCTCACCGTAAATATGGGTTCATTTTATGCCGATTCGATTTACACTGGCTTTTGTAGGAATGGAACTGTGATGTAAACCGAGGGCTACCTGTATTTAAAATGCTATGTATTGATTAACACTATAATGCAAAAAAATTTATTAATACATCACATGTAATTACGTATACTGTATGTGAAAATATAATGCATAGTCTTAAATATTTGATTTGAAGCAATTTGAAATAGTCATTTGTATTTCTCTATTTTAATTTTTTTGATATGATGTCTTTAATATTTCTTTTCTATTTGGTCAACAGATTCCTCTTTCAGGCTAAACAAATCCTAAAAAATACCTAAATACCATCCAAGTTTGTCATCATCAATCACGATTTTATCTATTCCTACAAATGAAAAGATTAAATTCATTAGATTTGTTACATTATTTAGCGTAATAAGAATAAAGCATAGGCTACTTGTTGTTGAGGATATTAACAGCAAATTATGCTGTTAATATCCTCAACAACAAGTTGAGGATATTAACTTAAAAAACATTTTATTTTTAACATTTTTTTAACATACTATTTTGGAGAATTATGTATATTCTCCAAAATAGGACCAGATGAGAAAATTCAGACATTAAAGCTAAAAAAAAAAAATTAAAACAAGCTTTTAAACCTAATGCAACATAGCTGTTTTTTCAATTTCATCATTCCATCTGGAAAGATAAAACTGGTTGCTTTAGAGGATATTTCATACAAAGAAATTAAGAGTATAGACATCAATGGTTGGTTAAAGGAGTATTGGATTTAAGGTTTAAAAACAATCCTAAGGAATAAAAATTCTGTTCTAAGAAAATCATCTGGAAAGATTTTACTGTATGGTGTTTAAAACTTCAGTGCATTTGAATGCTTTAAATTTTATAATACAATATTTTTCAGTAAAAGCTGAATATGATAGTAAAAAATTTATGAACTAAATTAATTTTTTGATTTTGTTTAATTAAATAAAAATTTTTAAACAGTACCAAATATGATACCTGCCCATTAAGATAGGAATCAATCTTTAAAAAATTATTCTATAACTGTAATACTTACTAATAGACTCATCAAAATATCTGATTATTTATCAACTTATAACTTAAGTTTCAACATTTGGATATAATTTTAAAAACCGTCTAGTTTTCTGTTATCAGTAATAAATTACAGGTTAAATATTTAATAGAATTTCTAAGACACAATTTGACTATTTTTTACAGAACTGAAGAATACTATTACCTAGTTTTAACAAATTCATTAACAAAAACATAAAACTGAAAAATATTTTTAATTATCTGTATTAATTTGTTAAANTCGTAACTATAGGGACCATAATTATAGGGGGGTCGACTGTATATTGTAGATGAGAAGATGATGGTATGGAACCCCAATTACATTTTAGTGAATTATAAACAAGATATCATAACTACACCCACATTTTTTGTGCAAAAAGCAGGGCTGTGAAGTCGGAGTCGTCAAAAAATCCGCCAACTCCGACTCCTTTTTACTTCCCAACTTCTTATGTATATAAAACAGAAAAGTATTGGAGTCGTGTCAAATTTGACCCTCCAGGTTTTTTCGCAAATCTACATGTTTGGAGACCTCTCGAACCCCTCAAAAAGTCAATAAAAATTCAGAAAAAAAATTCGCGTGCATGTATGTGTTGACGTCTAATTTGTTTAACTTTTTTATTTTCTGTTCTGAGATATTAAACAATATCTCAGAATGGATAAAGTTTAAGAAACGAAATGTGGCACTGTTGCTTGCGTATAAAGGGGCATTAATACTAATATTTTTGAACAAGTGGCAGTAATTTATTTCAATTCACAACAAAAATTATTTATCGTATTCATACAGACACTTGGAAAATCACAGAATTAAATTTTATTCAGTTGATACATGTTTTTTTTTTTCTTACACGTTTGGGCATTAATACTATTAAATTTTGATTCTTAAAGTTAAAGGTTGAAAGAGTGAAGACATAAAAGTGGTCATGTGTCATATCCCTTAATGAATATTTTACTCCTTATTAGCGTACAAAATTCTAAAAAAACTAAAATTTGTCTATAGCCTCAAAGTAAAATTTTTTGTCATTTTATAATAGTACAATAAAACCCGTTGAGATGTTCTCGCCTAAGACGTTAAAACGTATATGGGGAAACGATTTAGTTCAACCACTTTGACGCTTAATAATTAATTCCTGTGTTAAACCATATGACTCCGTACACACACACAAATTATTAGGCTTCAAGCAGAGTGAACAAAATCATGCTCCACACACACAGTCTAACATTCACACATATAGAAAAAAACCTTGAATCTTTTGCATATCTCGAAATTTCAAGTTGTCCTGAGTCCAAAATATAAAAATTTGGGAAGGATCATTTTTTGACCGATCGCTACACCTTCCCTCTGTTATATATAAAAGCCGGAAAAGTAAAGTTATCGAATACATTATATATATAATCAAGACGAGTTGATAATAATAATAACTCTCCTGTGGTCACCACCTGGTTGTGGTGGGAGAGCCCAGTAATTTTACTGATCCATAGGACAATGCAGGCTGGAGCACAAGCTCCTGGTAGGGACACCCATGCCAGTAAGGTCTATCGGGAGAAATGAAGCTAAGAGTGACCACTCTCACATTCTGTGGAGATATTTATCATGGTAGTAACCAGATCTAAGTATGATACCAGCTCGGACATCGCCTGGGTTAACAAGGCCCGCATTTGTGGGTTAGGCAGAGGCTCATGTTCAAAAAATAGGCCAATGTCTCCCTTGGTTACCGGTGGCAAAAGCAGCACCAGCNAATTTGTTATTGCATATTGGTTCGATTATAGAACGATTGTAAACGCTCCAGAAAATTGATCAAATTGAAAATAGTTCGTTTGATGCTCGGCAATTCTCTTCTGCGGTAGGTGTTATATAGACCTAACAATTACTATGGTTATTGAAATATTGAATGTAAATGGAGTTTGCTTGCAAAACCTCCGCGGACGAAGTCGCGGGTAACAGCTAGTTTCATATATTTAGATGATTAATAATATAGAAGTTATTGGGTTGCAATTTGAAAAAAATTGTAGACCTATAAGCTCCTGCTGTCATCCGTCTGTTTGTCTTTCTTCAATATCGAGAATGGAGTTAGATAGACGAATGCCGAGACAGATATGAAAAGATTAGGGGCGGGAGGCCCCGGTTAACTATATTCGAGCATCCGATGTAAACCGAAATTCACCTGACGTCAATTCAAAAATTTTCCCCTGAAAGGAGTTGGTTAGATAACTGGGACGATTTTATTGCCAACAGGAAAAGTATGATATACAGGGGCTTGCTAACAGGGAAAATATTTATTACGTACTGTACAGTACAGGGGCAAGTCACTACCAGAGTCAACGGATTAAATCATCATTGATTGCGAGTGGAAAATTAGTGGGAACGACTGCATTGGCTGCTACGGGCGCTTCTAACGTTTGAGAACTGCTACAAAGTGAAAATAGTAGAAGGCGTTTTGTTTTTTAGTCATTTAATCATTAGCATTTATTAATTAATGCATTTAGTTATAAGTATTTAATCGTTAAAGCATTTACTTATTTAGTCATTTAGAGTTTACTCATTTAGTCGTTAGCAAACATGCCAACGTTCTTTGTTCCCGGGTGCAATTCCGGATACCCTAGTGAAAAATACAATAAAAGGCACTTTTTAAGGGTGCCAGAAAATCATTTGAAACTATGGAGAAGATTTATTCCACGTGAAGATAAGAAATTAACCACAAAGGCTAGTATGTGTGACAAGCATTATGAGCATCAATTCTTAATAAAATCATTCAGCCACACAATCGATGGCCAATTAGTGCAGCTTACAAGTGATAGATGAACACTGACTCCGGATGCTTTTTTATTTAAATTTTCCAATTGTCCTTCTTATCTAAGCATTAAAGTGCCCCGAAAGTGACGATGTTCATCAGAGAGAAAAACTGCAGTTTTCTCCAAGAAGAAGCAAACTGATCTCTCAGATAAGGAGTAGAACACGTGTTTACAGTAATGAATGCACATGCTATGTTGTTTACATTTGAATTTTAAATTTTAATGTAAACAACATAACATGTACTGTACATTCATTCATTTTTAAGGTATCAGGTCCACTTTTCCTAAATATGTTGAAAGCAATGATTAACTGCCCAGTACTTGTAATGACAGTGATAGAAGTACAACAACGTGTACAAACTCACATTAACGTATTCATTTTTTACACGTGAAATTAATAAATAATTTATTAGTAAAATAAAATTAAATGATTATAAAAAAACTCTCAACTTTCGTATAGGTGTAGCAAGAAAAAGTCATGACTTTGATCATTTCTGTCAATTTTAATGAATTTTTGTCTATTTTTTTTTTTTTACTTTTTATTAGTTGTTTAAAATGTCAAAAAATATTAAAAACAGAATTTTTAATATTTTATGTTTTACAAAGGTATCTGTGAAATCAAAAGATTATATTACAAAAATGTATATAATAATTTTAAAGATGTTAATCCTAATACTGATTGTATTAAAACTTTTATTATAATGTTTATGCAAAACACATATAAACCATATAAAATCTAAAATTGTTTTAATGCAATTTTTCACTTCGCTGTGAAAATGTTTATCAAATCAAAGATTAAAAATGATCTAATCTACCATCATCACATCTGATTTGTTTGATGCATCCAAAATGTTCAATCTTACCATAAACAGAATATATTTTTTAAATAATTATTAATTTATATCTAATGAATTGTTATGTATACATAACGAGCAATTATTTACTGTGACATCGTCACAACGCTGGGCTGCAATTTTTAATTTATTTAATTTAAAATATATGCTCTCCATACTTAAATTAGTAGTGTATTGCCCCTGTACATCATACTTTATCGTTTGCAATGGAATCGTGCCGGTTATCTATCTGACTACTTTCAGGAAAAAATTTTGAATTAAAATAACGTGACTTCCTATTTAAATCGGAAGTTTACATATAGTTAATCGGGGCCTCCTACCCCAAGGTTTCCATATCTATCTCGAATTTCATCTAGCTCCGTTTTAGAGATTAGGGGACGGACGGACGGATGACAATGGGAATTTATAGGTCTACAATTTATTCAAATTACAGCCCAAGGATGTTTAAAATATTTCAAAATTTTTATAGATGGTAATAATTTACTGTACAATAATAAACTTTATATAGCTTGAGTGTAATTTGTAACAACTAACTGATTCATAAATGATGATAAAATTTTAAATTTTAAACTCTGAATTTTTTATTTAATAAATTACTTGAAATCAATATGAACTTAATCATTTAAAAACTATAAAAGTAATTTAAATAACTAGGCCTATATATTTTTAATGCAAATATTGTTTACTTGATTATCTATATACACCAGTCGACCCCCCTATAACACTGTTGATAATTCTGTTTTATATGAATTCCATGTTGCACCAGTCACTTAGATTTTACAAATACGTGTGCCGGGCTGTGAACGGCTCACGTATTTGTAAAATCTAAGTGATTCGTACAACATGGAATTCATATAAAACGGAATTATCAACAGTGTTATAGGGGTCGACTGTATATAAAATTGCTTGTCCTGACTGACTGAATGACTCACTGATTCATCATCGCCCAGAGCAAACCGCTGAACCTAAAGAGATGAAATTTGGTACACAGTTAGGGTACGTCATGAAAACGCACACTAAGAAGGGATTTTACGAAATTCCCCCGCGGGGGGAGAGAGAGAGAGCATTAAGGCTTAACCGGAAAAACGGCTTCTACTGTACTATTTTAGATGTGATTTTTTGTTTTCAACAATGTTTAGACTTCATTGAGTACTTAGGTGTACTAAATTGATAACATTTCAGACATTGTTATAAATATTTTTATATAATTCGATTATTTAACCGAATGTTCGAACCTTTTTAAATTCAAATTTGTTATTGCATATTGGTTCGATTATAGAACGATTGTAAACGTTCCAGAAAATTGATCAAATTGAAAATAGTTTGTTTGATTNCTAATAATTTAACAAATAAATAAAATTTAAATTTTGAGTTTTAAAACTAAAATAAATTCTATATCCAAACATTAATTTTGAGAATCAAGCTGCAATGAAATAAGTTCCTTTAACTGAGAGAAAATATTAAAGAACAAATAAAATGTATCATTTCCAGTGGTGTATTAAGTTTGATCTCTAGGTCAATCAATTTCTTGTGTTCAATGTATGTGAAATTTATCAGTATCAAAAACTTGCCAATTCAAGGTCAGATTTGATTGAAAGTTATCATAACCCAAATTCAAACAAAAAATAATTGTTTTGTATTTATGCTATAATTATTTTTATATAGCAAACAAAACAAGATTTACTAAATCAACTTTAATATACTTTCAAAATTTTTGTCTTTAAATTTTGAATTATTGGTTTCTACTTTCCTGGGTAAACTTCTGATAAATGTTTAACAAAAGTTAGAAAAAGATCATCACTATTACTATATTTCACCCTATACATATATTCTAAAAAATATGTATTTGGGAATTCCTTTCTCGAATCTGGTACATCTCGTTGTTTCCATCGATTATTCATTGACTGACCATGAGTACTAGTGAAAGGATCTATAAAATTGATTTTATATTTTACAATAAACCGCTTTAATCTTTCATCACTTTGAAGAGTGTATGATTTTGCACATTCTGCAATAATTGTTGTTCCTGGGTAAATCCATTCTTTAAGAATTGAAAGAAAAGTATTAATATTTCGCTCTTTTACAGATGCAACGAACATCCTTCGAGAATCACGTTCAATTCCTCCCAAAATCCATTGGCCTTCTAATAACCTTCCCTTATTAAATTTTTTCTTTCCTACTTTTGTTTCTCCTAACTCTACAATTTTTCCCCTACCTCCCAATTTTTCAGAATTCTTTTGTAAAACTACAGCACAAACTTCTCTACAATACATATACCAATCACCAGTTGTGTGGTGGCTGCTAGTGGATAATTCATGTTGAACATATGTCTGAGGTAATTTGTATATCCACATGTAAGTTAATTCAATAATCTGTGCAATTGATAAATGACTACTTTCAAACCAAGTACCCTTTAAAACAGAAGTTCTAATTTTGCAATGAGGGCATTTACGTATTAATCCAAGTGGTTTATCTTTTGCAATTTGTATCTCTTTCATTGAACCACATTCACAATTTACCTGTACAGGTATAAGCCCTACTTTATTACACCAAGTTAAAATACTATTTTCATCTTTTGTGATATGTGTTATTATGTACCTATAATTCACAGGTGATGGTATATCTTTCTCTGTGGAATCATTATTTGAAACAATTTCCGTACTACTTGAATAACCGTGCGGGCTTTTCTCTCTTGGAACTTTTAGATTTTTCATCTGACCGTTTACAGTTTCACTAGTGTAACTCTGACAATTTATTTTGTTTCTTACATGAGATCTTGCATATCGAGACTTTTTGGATAAAGACTTTAATACATTCATTTTCTGTTGCATATTTGGTCCATTCCGATTACAGAGTCTCTTTGTTTCTCTCTTACATTTCATTAGCAAATTATTAGAGATATGTTTCTTAATGGATTTATTTAATTTGTTGTTAGCCATTTCAACTCTCTTGACAGGCAATTCCTGATAATTTTGATAATCTATATGTTTTTCTTGAAAGTTAACATGGTCCAAAAATAAATTTCCTATACATTTTTTTTTAACAAACTCATCTTCATTACTTTTTCTGTTCAATTCGGATTTACTTTCCATATTCCAATCGGTGCAATCAATAACCAGATCACGATTAGACGTTTCACTCTCAGCTATAGATATTTCACTAGTATGAATTATATTTTCATTTCTATTTTCAGGACTATGAATAGTCACAATTTCCCATGGTTGAGGGTTAACAATTACATTACCTGTATTTTCTAGAACTAACAAATCAGAGTTCAACTCTTTGACACTGGCTGCATTTCCATTTTCTTCGTCAGGATCAGATACACTTTCTATCTCGGTCTGAGAATCTGTATTGGACCGAATACCTGAACAAGGCGTTTTGTCAGAGTTTCCGTCACTAGTATTTTGTGAAGCCATCCCCTCTTCTTTATCGGAATCTGCAATATCTACAGTTTGACACTCGATAACGAAATCACTCGGATGAGATACGAAAGCCCCTTCGGGCGAAACATTAATTACTTCTATGACCATATGGTCCAGGGGAGATTCATCTTCCTGATCACTCATCACTAATTCCTCTTTTTACCATTAACCATTTAGCTACCATTATAAATTAAGCTTACAAAATCTCTAATAACAACTAATACAATGAAAAAATTTATTAACTGAACTGAGATTCTATTCAGATTCAAATCATTACCAATTATTACACGACATATCGTACTCGACACCAAAAGAAATCCTCAAACAATATTTAAAGGAAGGAAGAAACAATTTGTCATACACTAAGCCTAACTATTACGGTCTAATAGGAACTAAATAGTGTATCTAGTAATTATAGCTTATTTTTATATGGTTAAAAAAAACATAACATACAATTGAAACGTGAAAAGTGCTGAATAAGGAAGGTCAAACGTACGTAATTATTTAAAAATAAATCCTTCACACAACCCAAATCGGGGAATATGGACGAACTCTTGCTTTAAACTAGTCTCGCACTTAACAACAATAATAAATATATAAAAAAGTAAATGTATATTTTAACCAATCACTTTTACTTAATAAAATTTTTTATGTTTTTTCGTCGTCATTATTACGTTTCAAATTTAATTGTTTTCATTTTAAAAATCGGTGACGTCACACTTGATTTAGTAACTTTTTTATTTGTATCGGTTCATATAATGCAATACTACGGGATACAGTATACAGTATATTCTTAAATAAATAAATAATTTCATTTCATTATCGATAATTATTTAAGTTATATTAATGTATTACATAAATTTATATGAATTATTTTTTAAATTATATCTTCATTTATATTAAAACTTCGAAATGGTATTGTGAAAATGGATACGGTTTTTTCTAATTGTGTGATATGAGTTCAAGTATCTATCGTGTTTTGAAAAAAGAATGTTTTTCTCTAAAATAAACAAACGTAACTTTAAAAAAATAACTATATATTTCATCGTTCAATTCGTTTAATGCCTTAATTTTTTAAATTAAACATACACGGAATATATAGATTGTAAGTCAGAAAAAAATTTATATAACAGATAAATTTTTGCCAATTTTAAATAAACAACAGATATTTTATATATATTTAGCCCATTTATAAGTTAAATTGAATTATTTTATACACATACACAGTGCCCGGATTTGACAAGCTAAACAAGCTGCAGTTTAGGTCCTTTTAAATGTATCATTGCATATAAAAGGATCTAAACTTTTACATGTATGATTATTTGATGGAGAAGAAAGGCCTGTTGTGTGTTATAACTTAGGCCCACAACAAGTCCGGTGCTGCATACATAACTGCGTCATTGAAAGAATGAATCTCATATTTTAAACTTTCTAAAATAAAGAAATTATAACTATATAATTCGTATTGATTTTTAGTTTATTTTATTGTTATTAAAATTCCGTTTCTTCAAAATGGTTTGAATGAAGAACAGATCCTATGAGTTGCACATTTTACTTGCATTTATATCATCTATAAAATAAATTATTCATGATAAGTAACTACAAATATATATATATAAATAAGTTAAAAGTTATTATAAATGTTTATTTTTTAAAACTGTTATGAAATGTTTAAATATGAAGATATTGTACAATAATAGTCTTTTCTTTTAAATAAAGTATATTAAAAGATTATAAAAATATACTAACTTATTAAACCATTATCGTATTCTAAGTTCACGAACGCCGTGTAATAATTTATATTGTAAAACTTAATTCTTTGTATAAGAATTCTTAAATTATATACTTTACTTACATTAATATGTCAGAAATGTTCAAGACTCTTAAAATGCTGTTATGAAGTAGAAAAAAGTCGAACTAACTTACACCGTAACTTCAGTCACAACTCATAACACATATTGCTTTGAAAAAACAAATTATAATTTAAAAGGATTTTCTTTTCTGCTAAATTTGAAAAATGACTTTTAATTCATACTTAACTTTTAAAGATAAATAAATAAATGATGACATACAAACAGTATCAGAATGTTTTATTACATAAATTTTTCTCTATCGGTAAAAAGGATCATTAACTTTATAAATATTTTCACTATTGCGCGTGATATAATAATAAAAATTAACTTTCGTCAAAATTAAATAAAATTATAAAAATATTTATTTCTTCAAATTTTTAGGAATATATTAATATTTACAGATAAATAATTTTTTCTGTTTATTCTATAGTTCAATGTGCAAGTATTCGTTTTAATATCGATTTCAATCTTATGATAAGTCCGATTTTAAGTCTTCGACCTCATCTTGAAGCTCTTCAATTTTCTTATGTAAATACCGAGTTTATTGGAAAAACTTGAAAAAACGAAGAACTTTGGAAAAATAATCGACTAGACTGATCGTAGTCATTATCATTCTGGAAAACCGGAGAAGAATGAACGTTGATTTTGTTTGGCCATCGTTTCCCGAACTGGGGTCAAAAACCAGTTCCAAAAGATTCACGAAATTTTCGGGAAAAAATCTACCATTATGCGTTTATTTTCCTAAACAGTTGAGTGCCATCATTGGAAGCGATGGAAGCGCCGCTTCTCTTGTATTTTCTAAAAAACAAATACATATTGCGCGATTATTTTCATATTTTAACGTATTTTGGATTAATTAAAATTAACATTTTATTACACATTTCTATACTACACGTGAAAAAAACGATAAGATTGCTATTGTATATTCGAATATCAGTGGCGGAATGGAAGCGCTGTATTGTGGAAACCGGATCAGCTTCCAAACAGCCAGATTATACGCATTCGCGCATGCGCTTTACAGAGCACCAACCTCACGCGGTTTAGCTGGTGGAAGCTACACACATATGAGGTCTGTTCAGAAAATACGCGAACTGTTTGAATTGCGCGGCTCCAGTTAGTTCCAGGGGAATCCGCTTGGTGTCGCTAGGTTTGTATAGATCGTCTGGTGATAAAGCCGTTTCCCGATCACAGATATCTTTATTTGTTGATTAGCTACGCGGTTTTTAGTGAAGTGCGATTTTTTTCGTTTGTCAGATTTCGGAATGAATGACCTGATGGAGCAACGACTTGCTGTGAAATTTTGTGTTAAACTTGGTAAATCTGCGACTGAAACATTTGCTATGCTCAACACGGCTTACGGTGATGTTGCTACGAAGCGTACAATACGGCACGTTTCAATGGTATGAACGTTTTAAGGGTGGTTGACAATCGATTGAAGACGATGAGCGTCCTGGACGTCCTTCCACGTCACCTGACGACCCACACGTCGACAAAATCCACAAACACCCTGGTGCGGGCAAATCGACGTCTGACCATCAGGGAGCTTACTGAAGAGTGTGGGATATCAGTTGGATCTTGTTACGAAATTTTGACGGAAAAATTGAAGATGCACCGCGTTGCTGCGGAATTTGTCCCACGCTAGATAACGGACGACCAAAAAGCCAATCGCGTCCAGATTTGTCAGGAACTGCTTGATGGTTCAGAAAAAGATGAAAACTTCTTCTCAGTGATCATGGCGATGACTCATGGGTTTACGGTTATGACATTGAAACGAAGGTCCAATCGTTCCAAGTTGGTGGGTGAAACGTCCCCCAGACCCAAAAAAAAAGCTCGCCAAGTTCGATCCAATGTCAAGGTGATGCTGACAGTTTTCTTTGATGCTAAGGGTGTTGTTCACCACGAGTACCTCCCCAAGGCTCCACAGTGAACCAGACTTACTACATTGAAGTTCTGAAACGTCTGAGAGACGCCATCCGTCGCAAAAGGCCAGAAATGTGAAGGAGTGGCGACTGGTTTCTCCATGGGTAGAGTCATGAGCGCCCTGCATCGCATTTATTAAAACAAGAACAGATTACATACAAGTAAAACAGATATAAACATATAACGACAGAAATACAAATACAATGGCGCAGCTTTTAGACAAACAGTTGGCATTGAGATAACATTAGACATCACGACAATGCTCCAGCCCATTCAGCCCTCAGAACTCGTAAGTTTTTGGCAAAACACTCGATCACTGTTCTTCCCCACCTCCTACTCACTTGACCTTGCTCCTTGTGTCTTTTTCTTGTTCCCCAAACTCAAAAGACCCTTGAAAGGAAAAAGATTTGAGACGATTCCCGAGATTAAGGCAAATGTGACAAAGGCGCTAAAAGACATTACAAAAGAAGCGTACCAGGACTGTTTCAACAAGTGGAAACACCGTTGGGATAAATGTGTGTGTTGAGAAGGAGAATACTTTGAAGGGGACCCAGACATGCAACTTCTACATAAAGTAGATTTTGTTTTATGACGTCAGTCGGCGTATTTTTTGAACAGCCCTTGTATAACGCTTCCAATGATTCTTTCCAGACCGGTTGTATACTATATACAGGCTTAACTATAAATTTTGACTACCTTTTCTTGTCCTTAACGAAAACTCCCAAAAATATTTAAAAATGAGCACAAACTGTAAGCAAAAAACAAACAGTCTAATCAATTTAAAGTATAAAATCGTGAAAGTGACAGTTAATAGAAATATAAATATTAACGACCTTTACAATAAATAATGTTTAAAACAGGATTAAAATAGTATTTATAAGCAGGCCTTAAAAAAACACAATATCTGAGTTAAAAACGAGAAAATTTCATATATTAAAAGAATTTCGAATGTTTAAAGCTGACTTGCCCTATGCTTCCAGCCAAACTTAAAACTATACGCGATCGAAGTGCTCGAAGTGGCAGAAATATTTATTAAACCAATACAGTAGCATTAAAGCAAGGACCAGTATATTTAGCGGCTCTGGTAATGAATAGTATGTAGCGCCATCTGTTATTAGATTTCATCATAAAATATTTTATATTATTAATTATTATAAAATGGCAAACCAAATGCTTAATTTTGAGGGTAGACATGAGTTTCATTTTTTTTTAAAATTGTAAATGTTAACAGCGAGTAAAATCTGACATGACACATGACTATCCTTTCTCCCCACCCCTTGATCTTTCAGAACAAAAATTTAATGACATCAATATCCCTTAACGTGTATGGGACCCTTTATACACAAGCAACCGTGCCAAATTTCGTTTTTTAATCTTTATCTAATCTTGAGATATTAAACGAAATAGACACCAACACACATCCACAGAATTTTTTGCCTTTTTCTTTTTTTTTTATTTTAACCTTTTTCTTGGGGTTCAGGAGGCCTCAAAACGTGGAAATTTGCAAAAAGCTCGGAGGGTCAAATCTGACATTACATTACATTAAATTGAAAAGGGGGAAATCCTCCAGGCAACACTCAGAGGTACAACCTGGAAGTGGTAAAGAACGGAAGGAAGGAAGAGACATGAGAAGGGTAGGGGATGAGCGTGGGGCAGGGTAAAGTTGAGATCTCCAGGCGCCTGCATCGCAAATATTGAAGATAAACAGAATACAAAATGCAATAAACAGAGGAACAAACGATGCAAAGGTGAACAGGTATGTACAAAGGAGCTGCGCGACGATGGTTTTATATACAATACAAGTATACCGACAGATATTGATAACAGAAAATGGGCGTTGGCAGAACAGGAAAATACAGGTAGACGCGAGTACATTGAACAGTGGATTAGTCCGCAGACAATGAGACACAGTGACGTAGACTCGGGATTGCGGTAGCAAATACTGAGACAACACAAACTGGTACGCGACAAACTGCGAGAGGAAAGGATTTAACTTTTAACCAATCCAATGCAGAAGTAGACAGTTCAAGTGTACAGTGCAGGAGGACGTTGATTAAAAGTCCGAACGTGCAGGATCCTAGCAAAAGTACTTACTGTTGACTGCTGGTTGGGGTGAGAGCTGCTGTCGTTGATAGATAGTTCATAAGCTTGTGGTAAATATCTTTGTGATCAAGGAACGCATTGAGAGGGCAGGGCCAGTTGAAACCAGAGTAGAGAACGCTGCCCATAAGAATGTCTCTGTTGTGGTTATAGAATGCACAATCGAAGAGGTAGTGGATGCTGTCTTGAATAGAGGTGCCGTCACAGTTGCAGATGTCCTCATCTTGGATACGGAAGCGTTTTAAATAGGCATTGAAGTTGCCATGACCAGTAATGAGCTGAGTCATGGCAAAGGAGGGAGAAAAGTGCTTCCACTGTAAGCGGTTGGCGATGTTGGGAATAAACTTGTGCGTCAATCTACCAGTGTTGCCGTTGTCCCATTCATGTTGCCAATGTTGAAGAGCCAGTTCGTAGTTCCACTGCTTAATCTTGGAGGGTGGAATCTTTTCATAACT